>NC_041347.1:26380207-26680207 GCF_004354835.1 Perca flavescens
AGATGTTCATCGATTGATTAAAACAAATGTTAATCATAGTAAAAGGTGCTACAAAAAGCCATAAACCAAAATAAAGTAATAAAGTCAAAGCAAAACCATATAATTAGTCTCATGGCTGCCACTTTTTCAGTAATCATTCTTATATGACTGGAATAACATCCAATAAAATCATCCAACTTGCACGCTGGATGATTTCTTTGGATGTTTTCAGATGGTAGTTTGACTCTTAATTACCATGGATGCTCATGTTTGGGCTGAGTTAGTCTGTTGGTTTGGAAAATCACTCCAGGCCATATCTCTTTAGATGGATTGATCTAGGTGAGGATGATTCAGTAAGTGGTGTGTGTGTGTGTGTGTGTGTGTGTGTGTGTGTGTGTGTGTGTGTGTGTGTGTGTGTGTGTGTGTGTGTGTGTGTGTGTGTGTGTGTGTGTGTGTGTGTGTGTGTGTGTGTGTGTGTGTTTCTGTGTGTTTCTGTGTGTGCGTGGGATGAAAACAGGGGTGGAGTGTAGGCATTAATTCCGATCATTAAGAACTTGGATAGCCTGGGGGTAGAAACCCCTAGAATTGACTGCATGTAAACTCAGAAATGACTTACCAGTTGTTCACTTGTAGGATGGTGAGGCCTGTGTCTTGCGCCAGCTGTTTCTTCTGTTCTTCTGACGGGTAGGGATGCTGCAGGAGAGAAAGGCAACATCTATGAGAAAAGGCTGACCACAAATTGTTTAATGAAGCTTTTTGTTGTTGAAAAAAAGGGTTTGATGTGCCTTTTAGAAAAGAAAGGCTTGTTGTAGGGCACAGGTTATACACACACACACACACACACACAATCATACTGCGTAATGAGAGGTAGAAAATGAGACGTGTGCTCATGCTCATTGGTGCGTAAGTGTCAAGTGTCAAGTGTATGTGCCTGTGTGTGTGTGTGTGTGTGTGTGTGTGTATCTGGATGTATACTGTAAGTATATGTGAGTGTGTTCACGTTAACTCTCTCCCCCCGATCATTAATGGAATAGGAAATCTTGTAATTAATGGCAGCCAAAAAGGCAAGCCAATTAGAAAGTTAAGTGAAGTGGAGAACCAGCTCTGGTAATTAGGCAGCCTCTTACACAAATATATTCCCGTTGACGGCCCCCCTTTCACCCTGCTGCATATGTAATCAGCGAGCGGGGAATATGTAACGTTAACCCGATGGAATACAGACAAGAGAATGTGAAATCTCTTGTCTTTATTGCTGCTGTTTGCTTTTATCCTTGCTGCAGTGGGGTGCCATAACATGACTCATGTTAACTTTGCCACTTTGTTGTGTTTAGTTTTGTAGTTTCGCTACACTGATTGTGAATAACTTTAACTACGGAAACCCTTCAACATTTCATCCTTTTAAGTACCAGCTTAACACAGGAACAGAAATGTACTCAAGTCATTTAATCCAATTTTCAGGACGGAACAATGTTACTGAACTGTTGTTACTCTAATGTAAATCAATTTTCACACAGAGATAATTCTCATTTTTATACTGTTAACTTAACTCTCATAATTCTCTTTAATCACGCCGCATCACCTTGATATTAGAGGTGCTCACTTTTGGGGGAATTTGTTTAAACAAGACAATTTGCACTGATAGATATATGACTTTACCTTACTCTGGGATTATTTTATATTTATCCAAAGACTCATAAATATTACACATGAAAGACTATCCAAACAAACTTCAACCTCAGTGTTTAAATATTAACTTCTGACTGCAACACCTCCTTGAGAAGCCGGCTGAGAACAGTTAATGTTGAGCCACCTGTTTAAATATATAGAATGAATAAATTGGATAAATGTGAACCCGGGCAGTGTTTTGATTTATATTAGAGTGTGTGTGTTGGGGGGTATCACAGTTGCACAGGGCCTTGTTCATGGAGGACAATGTGCTGTTCATGACTGAGACAAGACATGGACTGTGCTGAACACCATAGGCAGGCCATAAAAGAGGAGGAGAGGAGGGAGGAGCAGGGGAGTGGGGGGAGAGAATAGATTGTTGAAGGGATATCACTAAATGGAAACTATGTATATTCCAAAATGCTAGGTATAGATTTAGGACAGAAGGAAGAGATACCTAAATAACCAAAGAGAATCAAAGTATTTTAATTTTGTCACCCAGGGGTGTGAATAACCTACCTAGTGATTTTTGTAAAATAAAATAATTATATTGTTGGCTAATTTTCCCATGTCCTCCTAACAATTCAAACAATAAATACCAAAGGGAAAAACACATTTTAGGTTACTTTAACTTCCTTGAAAACAGACAAAGAGCACCACTTATGTATTACGCATAGCAGTAGCCATACACAGACATTTAAACCCGTAATAATACCATTAATTCCAAATTGCAAATCCACATCAAAACGAGGGAGTGGCTGCATGTGTGTTTTGGCTGTTCAGCACCAACACAAAATCATTTTTTGACAACTAAAATGTATTTATTTGAATGATAGAAGCCACCCTGACAGAATATTTATCTAGTTATTCTTCCGTGTTATGGTGACCAACAATAGGCGCCACACATATGGCTATAATATCTAGTATGTCTAACAAGAACACACACACTTAATAGTCAATCAGACGTGCAAAATCAGTGCGGCGCCAGCGTTTTCATTTTTTCATTACAGTATTTTCAGCGAATAATGAACAGGATTGTGTTTAATGCTGGGATGACCCAGCAGAGAGAGAAGAGGGTGATTTTTTTCCCCAGCCTTCCCTTGTCCATGTGATTGGTTGTGGGGAATGGGAACACAAGGAGGCTAATTTCATGCGCTAAGTTATAATTGCATTGTCGCCTCTGGCCAAATATGTGTCCATTTCTTTTCTGCAACAATTTTTGTGCGTGCGTGCGTGCGTGTGCGTGCGTGTGTGTACATGTATGTGAACAGTCTGCAATTCATATACTGTGTGTGTGTATGTGTACGTATTTTCCATACTGTGACTGATCAGATAGTATCGGAATGAAATAACTGCAAATCTGGGGCACCACTTCCTTTAGAAAGTAAGAAAACTTTATTCTTTAAGGCTTGTGTCATCTGATGTTTTGACACATTGAGCACTTTACATATAGCCACCACACACACTCACATGCCGACATATTGAAGCTAATCATGTGAACAATGTGTCTTTTAAGTCTTTCTTTTCAACAAACAAATGAAAAGATCAGTGTGTCCATTCTACGTGTCATAGATGAATGGAAGCAGGAGTGTCTGCCTCGTGATATCGGGGGCTGCAGCCATGCCAGGGGACACAGTACAGCACAAATACACCCTGTTTCAGTACTTCCCTCCCTCTAGCTTCCCGGCACACACACAGACCGACAGATACACATAACTAGTCACACACAGACAGACACGCATGCAATGTCAGACAGCAGCACTGGGAGAAATATGTGTTAGTTGCATGAGTGTGCTGTGTTCGGTACACATCCTGCCAGTGATGGATTGTAACCGAGTATATTTACTCAAGTACTGAAATAAGAACACTTTTGAGGTTCTTGTGCTTATAATGTGATTACTTGTTACAGAATTAACTACCCAACAGCATATAGAATTTGGTAAAATTAGCTCCACCTGCATCAGCTACAGTATGAAAATGCTGTTTAAGCATTAGAAAACAACTTTTAACTGAGGTAAAATATAAAGTCAATGTAGGACCTTTACTTGTAATTGAATGTTTTTACATTGTGGTATATCTATTTTTTTACCGGAGTAAAGGATCTGAAAACTTCTTCCACCACTGCATCCTGGCCTTAATACAACCTCCTACAAGTGCCAGAGCTTTCATGTACAAAATAACACACACTTAATGGAAGAGTTACCAGGAAGAGATGGTCTGAAAGCTAGTACATCATAACTGTTTTAGTCCTCCTTTTTTCTAAACTGCCAAATTAGCTCCTATCTGCCAAAACACTGTGATTAAGTTTCTCGTATAGCAACAAGTCGCCCAGTTTTAATATTGTCTGTGAGTGATTCTGGTGTCTTAACAGCCTTTGGCAGTAGTTCAGCGGGTTGAAAGAGAGAACGAGAGAGAGAGAGAGAGAGAGAGAGAGAAAGAGAGCGAAAGAAAGACCTTTGAGTAAAGCAACAACATGTTCTTTAAAAGAGCAGATGGAAAGTTTCTGCGCATCCTTCCCTCCCTTCCCTCCGCCTATCTTAATGATATGTGTTCTCCAAATATACAACTCCTTTCATGAGAATTTCCACCCTGCTCACTGCTTTCTGCTCGGCTTTGAGCATGTGATTGCCAGGAAGGGTGTGTGTTTTTGCTTCTCTCCTCTGTGTGTCTTATCAATCAGAGTGTGTTAGTGTGCAAGCGTGGGTGTGTGGTTGCATGTCTGTTGTGTTGTGTGTCCATTTGAGTCAAAGATTTGCTTGTGTGTGTTAGTATTAGCGAGTTCATCTCGGTGTTTATTTGTGTTTTTTTTACTTATTTGAACCACTGAGCTTGCTGGGCCTTCAAGTTCAGCTGTGTCTGGTCACATATGTGTATGTGTGTGTTTGTGTGTGTGTGTGTGTGTGTGTGTTTGTGTGAGTAACAGAGCATCAGTAACATCCCCTCCCTGTCTGACCGTTCTTCTCTAACCCCCTCAGACAAGAACAAGAGGGATAGATAGACGGAGAGAAGGAAAGAGAGGAAGAGGGAAAAGGAGGCAGGGGAGGAGACATGGAAATGGATATCTGGAGCCCTAGGGGTTTAACAAAGAGATAACAGCATAAATATTCTTCAAACCTCTCTTAACTCCCCCTGTCCCATGTCTAACCCAGGTGAAAAGTATTCTAGGCAAAGCCGCAGAAGGAAATATCAACCATTACAGTTACCAGTGCTACAATAATAATAATAATAATAATCAGATTACTTAATTATTTATTTCACAAATTACTTAAAATAAAGCTACATCAGCTTTAGATTATAATAAGGCTCTGCAGAATACATACTGTTGAAGTAATATTTTAATTGAATCGCATCTTGTGTGGACCTTGGTCTCATGTCATCTTGGTCTGACTTAATGCACTAATTACATTACAAAAACTATAGCAAAGTAATGACACATCTTACTTTAAAAGTCTTACATTTTGGAAGTTACTCGACCCTTACCGTATAGTACACCGCTAGGTTTCTGATTTTCCTGTTCTGCTTCTTCATTTACGTTTGAGAAACCTGAAGCTAGAATGGCTCACTATATGGCAGCAACTATTTCCTTGGAGTAATGCCCAGGGCCACTTTGACAAGACACATGGCTATTGTGTAGACGTAATCTTTCACCTTTACTGGACAAACTGCCCAAACAATATCTTACTTTCATCTTAAGAACTGACTTCCTAAAGGTCATGGCTCCCTAATTCTCATTTCTATGACTCCTAAACTGTATTAGGCCTCACCTTAGTCTCTCAGAAGCAATAAGAGGGGGGGAGAAAAAGAAAGAGAGAGTCTGAGTCACTCTTTTGTCGCCGATGCTCCACTTCACCACGAGGGGAGGGCTGTTTCAGAAATGTCTGTTATCTTGCTGCTGTTCTCCCTTCTCTTCATCTCGCCTCCTCAGCAAAAACAGTTGTCTTTCCTCTCTCCCTCTCTCTGGCTGTCTCTTCCCCTCACTGCTCCAAATACTTTTTTTTCTTTTTATTTGGCTTTAAATCAAACATAAGGTATCCACATTTTTTACATGACATAAACATAAAAAATGCTATGAATATGATAGTAAAATTCAACCTTTAAATGTTTTTGACTTTGTGTAAATATTTGAATATATATATACATATAAAAATATATATATATATATATATATATATATATATATATATATATATATATATATATATATATATATATATATATATATATATATATATATATATATATCTTAAAACATTTATACAGAATTGTAAATAGGTAGCCTACATTTTACCATTACATCTCCATCGTAATGTGTGCGATTCCATCTTTCCTAACCAATTCACTGCAGCCACAGTCCTCTCAGTCCTGTTCCCTCTTTAGCCATTAATGGTATGGTGTTATCGTTGCATATATTTCTATTTAAAGACACGCTTCTTGAGCCTCTGTGCATCCCATTAAAAAGGCTTGACACGCCACATTAGCTTTGTAAAAACTGCAACCATGAAAGAGGATAGAGGGAGGAATAAGAGAGAGGAAAATCATATGTTGTCACAGTCATATGACGTGCCTCAAAAAGAGGCCATGACACTGCACAATCTGTGGAGAACAGACGTGGGTCAATGGTTATTTAGGGTCAGCTTACTTTACCACCAGATTGTTGGGGTTTGTCACGAGGCACAAGGATGCCAAAAAATGCAATGAATCGTAGTAAACAACTTGTTAATGTGCAACAATTTACTTTAGTGTACTTTTCCATTTTCAGTAAGACACGTTTTTGTTTCAGCAACTGTGTCAACTGTCCTGACACAGTAAACCCAAAGACCTGAAATACCAGGCAGGTTACAGCAAACACCAACAACATTATGCATGGTTATTGACCTGCATGTGGCAGTTGAGGTAAACGTAAAAAGCCTTGACTTGGCCAGGTCTGTTCCCCTCAGTGTTCCCAGGTCAAATCACCGTAGAAACCGAGCTGCCCATCAGGAATGCCTAACGGCTAATCCGGGGGCCTTTTTGGCTAGAAGGGCATCAGAGTATCATACCAAACTGTCTTACACACAGACACACACTCACACACACACACACACACACACACACACACACACACACACACACACACACACAGTTTACTGGAAGTGTAGCCTTGCTCCTGCCAGACTTGTATGAGATTACCTTAAATATTTGGGGAGGCAAGTAGGCTACATTGTTATGCTAACAACAAATGCCCAGAACCCTGAGCACAAGCAGACTTTAAAACAAGCCTTTTAAACTGTAAGCCTGTTGTATCTCATACAACAAGCTTCCAATTTCCAAAATTTCTTGCTCATTCAGTGGAAGTTTCATCCTCCGTGTGTGCTCATGCTGCGCTGTGAGAGCTACGCCATTTCAAATTCCTTTCTGTGTAGGTGGCATCGACTGACATCCCTTTGACTTCATTAGGGAGCAGGGACCCAGCAACAAAGCTGGCTCTGGGAGAAAGGGGGGATTAAAGAAAAAAAGAAAAGAGAGTGAGAGCGAACAAAACAACAACAGAAAAAAACAAAGCACCCCTAACCTAATTTCCTCTGATTTGGGCTGCTCCAATG
The DNA here is from genome assembly GCF_004354835.1 of Perca flavescens. Taxonomy (NCBI): domain Eukaryota; kingdom Metazoa; phylum Chordata; class Actinopteri; order Perciformes; family Percidae; genus Perca; species Perca flavescens. The sequence continues at coordinate 26,387,434 of NC_041347.1, forward strand.
CAAAATAACAAAACAGAGCAAAAACAGATCTTTTGAAAGACTCAAAATGAACCAACTACAGGATGATAGTTTCAGAGTGCTCTCTGCAAAGTCTGCGCAAAATAAACGCCCCGTCTTAGTGCTGTAAAGCGCAAAAAAAGCAGAAACAGCCTCTATTATGGCATTGGACTATGGTAAACCAACTCAAAGCTTGTACCATGAATAATTCATTGCTGTTTTTTTTCTGTTAGAAACCCTGATATATGCACCAGAAATGGCAAAAAAAACAACATTTTAAACAGTTTTTGTCATCAAATCTCTCGATCTCTTCAGAAGATAAAGAAAATGGAGAAAAAACAGATGTTCCTGCGCTTTTCATTCATTAATGAGCGTTTTCCCTCTCAAAAAACAGCTTTTGTTGATTTAGGGAAATCTCACAGCGCACTTGCCTATGGGAATGAGATAAATCTAGTTAGCTGGTGAGGCAAAGGGTAAAAAGTATGTCATTAAAGCTCTAGTACAAAGTGGATTAGACAATGTACAGCATTACCAGCTTCTTCGCTGATAATTGATGATTAGCATCATTCTTCGCTTTTCTAAAACTCTAAGGGCACATAACATAATGCAGGGCAGCAGCCACTGCTGTAGCTGTTACTGCTGTGCCGCAGGGTGTGAACAACGATCCATGCGCTTTACAGTAGGGTGGGTCTATATGTATACAGAAGCTTATACTGTATGCACATGACCAAGTCTCAAGTCTTAACAAAGTGCTGTATTGTTGTGTTTAACAGAATGTAGAGGGTGAGCTCGGTTGATACCGAAGGAAAGCATCTGATATTGTGTGCTGTATGTGTGGTGTCTGTACTCTCTGGTTGTTTTCACTAAGAGCGAGGGCGTGCTTCATTAGTCCTCCCCATTCCAGCTCAGGGGAGGCTAAATTTATTAAGGGGGCCGGATGTTGCACAACACCTGCTGCTGTGCTTCCCTCTGTGCAATAAAGGGAAGGGGGTGCAACATGCTAGCTAGCGCTAGTGGTAAGTGCTGCTTGTTGGACTGAGGCTGATGAGCTGGGGCTAATTCAGGGGGTGATTATGTAGTTTGCTGGACCACTAAACCTCTTTAAGCCCGTAATTACTGCCTATTTGAGCGAGGGGAGGCACTCCAAAGCAATCGGTACTTGCACCAAGCGGCGCAGTGAACGGCAGCCACAGCTGGAGGTGGGCTGCCTCAGGGCTGCCTGGGATAGAGGGGGGTGGTGTAAATGGGGAGTAGGAGGGATCCACAAAGCCTCATCCCTGTCAGGTACCACAGAAAGCTGAGAGAAAACAGTGGGATGCCCCTGGAAGCATCAGCATGCTAGCTACAGTGCTTGGAGCTAGCATTCTAGCAGTGATCGCTGAGCTTAAAAACAAATGTTCTCTTGTTACACACAGCTACAATACACAGAGCTTGTTACACGGGGCAGAGAAACAAAGTGCTATTACTAAAGAGAGTTCAGAGCAACACAACAAAAACTATTAAACAAACGAGTAGACTTCCTAACCACACAAACTCTTCTGACTAAATTGAGCTGGGAGGTAAGCGAGGGGGAAGGGGATTTGATGTGTCATTGTGATGAGAAACTAAAGGGCTTTTTTTAGACTCAGTGCCTGTGCCATACAAGAGGGAATCAGATAGTCAGATTGCACCTCGACCATAGGGGAAATCCATTTCATTTCACCTGACTTTCAAGGAAATTTGACTTTACGTAATGCCACTGAAATCTGATCTCTCAGAGGAAGCAATTTGGGGACCACAGAACAATCTAATAACCCTGGCAATATTATTATGTTATTATCATAATTACCCTTTTGCCCCCGAAGTTTTAATTAGAAACTCACCGTTGGCCCCTAGGGGGGTAAAATGAACCTGGGTTGGGGGAATGCTGAAACTAAGTAAGGGTACTTCACAATTGCTCCCTTATGCTCTTTGGAGCGGCAAGTATAAGAGGGAAGGAGAACGCAGCCATTGAAAGATGAAGCTTTCTCTCTCTACCTCCTCTGTCTTTCTCTGACATCTCTGTCATTCAAAGTACAGCTACACACCTCCCTCCTTCCTCATTCCTGTTTCTTCCTATCTTTCTCACCCGTCTCCAACCCCCTCCATCCCTCTGTTCTATATTTAGCATTTTGCTTAACTATCTCACGCTGCCTCCTTTTCTCCCCTTTCTCCCACCTCCACCTAACTCTTCTCTTTACTGTAGCTCTCATCTTTTCCTTTCATTTTAATATCCGTGCCACTCTTTCTTTACAGCCAAATGCATCCCTCCATCTATCGCTTCTGCTTTCTCTCTCCCTCCTCGACTTTAGCAGCGGAGGGCTTTCTCCATCAGTGCACCACTTTTACAAATCAATGACTTAATCTGTCGTAACAAACAAGTGAGCAGCACCCTCAGCCCTGTTCACTTCCCCCTGCCATCGCCAACACTACAACAGCACGCCTCAGAGAGAGCGGAAAGAGAGAAAGGAAGAAAGCTGACAAACATGCAATATGAGCTTTGTTTAGAGTGTGTTGGAAGAAAGATGAATTGAGAAGGGGGGGGTTGAAGGATGGGAAGAAGAAGTAAAACGAAGACAGGATAGTAAAAAGTAAGAAAAATGTAAGTGTGTGGCATGAGTTTTCCCACCACATCTCTTCTCCAAGCCCTCAGCTGTGTCCGACTCCTCTACCATGAGTTATTGCCTGTCTGCATTCACCACCTGGTTCACTAGCTATGATTTCTCTCACTCCGCTGGACACACATTCTGACACACCACAGACAAACACACACACACACACACGCACACACATCTACACATCTACATACATACACGTGTGTGTCACAGATGCACTTACATTGCCATGCACACAGACACACACCCGCTCCACAGGGGCACCTTGGGTCAGCTGGCCAAGTGTAAACACACTACCAGCCTATGGGTATACCATCCATGCCACCTGCCTCTAGTGTAAAATGATAAGTTATGGATAGATATCACAAGATATCTCATCTATAAATCATGGCTCTTTCCCAATGCCTTTGAAACAGTGCAAGTGCACCAATATTGCTATGATATCATGGTTCAAATCCATTAAAATGCAAGGCAGCTGTACATTATAGGAAAATTGAGTGAGAGGGAGTCATGGAAGAAAAGAGGAAAGGGAGAAGGAGGTCAGAGAGGCACAAGACATGCATAAAAGATAGGAAAAACCCTTATGGTTTTTCAGAAAGAAGTGTTTTGTCTGAGAGGGAGACAGAGACAGAGTGTAGGAGAAAGAGAGAGGGTTCACGCATGGGAGAGAATACAAGTGGGAGGAACTGAATTGATAAATTAGTTCAGCAAAAGCGCAAACTGATTACCACGACGGCAAAGCCAAAGGATCCATCGAGCATACGCATGGAATGAGACACAAAGACATGCACACACACCGTCATACACAGCACTTACAAAAGACACGTGAAGCTGAGATATACAAATTATAGCACGACTGCATATGCAATCACACACAGATGTACACACACACACACACACCAAATGTATCTAGGGCAGGCTGCTGCAGTTGCTGTAAGTAAAAGGTATTGAGCTGCTGACTCCAGCCAGAAAAGATCCCACAATCCTCTGGATCACCAAACACAGCCTAATGGATAATGGCTAACAGCTAGCGCTAATGTGATTTCACACTTAGCAGATTTAATATATCACTGGCTGAACAAAATCATGCTATGCACAGAAGCTATGCTAAACTCTGTTTCTTGAAAGGGGGTGAACATTTTACTGTCAAAGTTATATTTAAGGAGTTTTAAACAAAAAAGGAAGTATCTTGGATGTATTTGCTTACAGTGAGAATGAGAGGCTAATGTGCTAGCATTGCTAATCCCTAAGTGTTGGATAGAATCATTCCAAGCTAACCACAGACTTATGACAATATTTTCCCTGACTCTTCCACACGTCAACTTGCCACTCACTCTCCAACAAATACCACAGTGATGGTGGGGAACTCCACACCCCCACCCAGACACTGACATCACTGCTGTGGGGCCTATGCGAAAACGTGTGTGTGTGTGTGTGTGTGTGCGCGCGCGCGTGTGCATGTGCGTGTGAATCTGAGTGTATTTGTGTGTGTCTGAGGGCTGGGGGTGAGCCTCTTTTTCGGATTTGCAAATCATCGTTAACTGATTAGTGGGTAGCAAACCAAGAACGATTTCACACATCCGAGTTATTGGGCCTTTGTCCACTCTGAAGACACACAGACACACACACACACACACACACACACACACACACACACACACACACACACACACACACATTGAAGCACACACACAACGCTTATCCCACACAGCTGATAATGAAAAATAGAACTAGTGTGAAACACAGCTTCAGCATGAAGCCATCAATCACTCAGACGTACAACAATGAAACCACACACTGAACTGTTTCATAGTTTCCCAGCTATAAAATTATAAAAGGGCTGGGGGGAGGGAAAAGCAAAAGAAGGACAAAGAAGAAGAAAATGGGAATGATTGTAGGTAATTGCGAAATTAAAGAGTGTGATTAAATATTCTCTCGCCGTGATGTTTATTCATTTAAACATGTTAGATTTTAAAATGTTTAAAAAAAAAAAAAGAAGCATTGAGCTGTTATTGAGTCAATCATTGGGATAGTAACGTCTAAGAACATTTGTAAAAGCAGAAACTAAGAAGGAGCTCATACAGTTTAAACATGAACTAAACATGAACGTGTGTGTGTGTGTGTGTGTGTGTGTGTGTGTGTGTGTGTATTTTTGGGGAGCCATGTTAGATCTCTTGCGACTGGTGATCCCCTCCAGTGCTACTGACCGACCTTGAGGGTCTGTAAAGTTCTCACGTTCTCAAGGAAACCCCCCCACACACACACACTTCCTTTTGGTCTAGATCTATGGCAGACATTTTGGAAAAGTTCAAAGGTGGCCTAAATTAAAAGTTAACTGCCCTTGAGGGCTTTTAAATAGAGGGGTAAAACGATACAAGAAACAGAGGGGAAAGTCGGAGAAAAGCTGAAATAAAGGTTGACAGAAATGTAAAGGGACTTTGTAAAATGCCTGACCTGGGGTCATATATATATATATATATATATATATATATATATATATATATATATATATATATATATATATATGTAAAACTAATCTTAATCTAATATTCTTTGGTATAAAATGTTCATATCACCTACAAGCCAGGGAACATTCTTCTTCTGTCGTATATATAAATGGCAATTTTATTTAGACTTTTCTGTAAATGGACATGTGTTTGGACTGTGATTTCAAATTAAGAAAATAAATCACAAAAGCATATAGGTTTGTTTTTTTCTAAACAATAGTCAAGTAAAATGTCAATATTATCCTGATATTTCTGCAAACTAATACCTATCCTCCTAAATCTACCAACATCTGCCATGTGTCTTTCTACCCATCTACTGTATCTCTCTATCCATCTATTCATCTACTCATCCATCCATCATTCCATCCATCAATCATGAAACAGATGGCCTTTCAGGAGTCCTTGTCAAGACTGATGGCTTCCCTCTGCCCTGGCCATACCATAACCCCCTCTCCACCAATACCCCCAAAACACACACACACACACACACACACACACACACACAACTTCTGCTTCCTTCACCTCGACTACATGGACCGTCCTATTATCTACTACGCACTCTCATGAACGACTATTGACGCTCCTGGAAAAAATGTTATACCAACTTTTAATACAGAATAAACATGAATGCTCAGGAAAAGGTTGCAGAGTGTGTGAGTAGAAGTCTGTGTGTCTGTGAGGGTCAGTCCACAAAGAGAAGCTCCCAAAGAGAGCTGTCTGCCTTTGGTCCCTGGGGCCTGTCAGGAGGGATAATTGATGATGTTTTCATTACAAGGTGTGGGGTAATGTGGGGGTTGGGGCACAGTATGAGTGTGAGCATGTGTGTGCGTGCATGTATGTGTGTGTGTTGTTGGAGTAAGCAGGTTGACTCAGCTGCCTCCTCTGACACCAACCACTCCTGTGATTGGTAAGTACAAGTCTTTGCTTCCAAATGCCCTCGTAAAAACACACACATACACACACACACGCACGCACCCACACACCCCTACACACACACACACACATACACCTAGTCGCACACATGCACTAAAGAAATCACACACACATTTACACAAAAAGTAGCCATCAAAGCCATTTCTATCATATTCTGAAACTGAATGAAAATGCTGACAATAGTAACTTGTTCTCTTGTTTCCCTCCGCCGTTCTGTCTCATCACAATGTCATGCCAGGCCTTTGGCAGATCTGTCCGTCTGTCTGCCGTCTCTTAGGACCTCTTTGAAATCCTAATGCAGTGGCGCCTAAGATTCTGACTGCCACTTAGATTCAATTACAACCTAATCGGAGACACCAGGCCACATAGGCCACTACATTACTTTACAGTATCAAGATGGACATCGAGCCTTTGTTGCTGTTGATGAATAAATGAATGAAAACACAGTCAGCTGATTTTCTCCTCTTAAGATGGCTACCAGATGTTCTTTATAGCTATTAATTAGGAAATTGAAATTATCCTTCATGAGATACTTAATTTGTGCAGTGGATAACTAAGACAAACAAGTCTAACAACAATCGCAGGAAGACCGTAGTCATAAATATGTACGTTTGTCCTACTGTACTGTATGTTATCTCCCTTTCTCTTCCCCCATTCCCGTTCTTTCTTAAAAAGTAAACTTCAGACTAGGGACAATTTTGCATGTACAAATTTCTGGTTGGACCAGTAGGATAACACCCATCCAGACCTGGGTTGCCATGGCGGGTCAGGGTTGCCGCGGGTGACCAGGGTGCTGACATGTCCAGGCTCCAGCAATAAACAGACGAAGACTAATGGCATCTGAGGCAATGGCGAACTCTGACCTCAAAAGTTTTTTTCCCTCCCTTCTGTTGTTTACATGAGGCTTTAGATATCTGGTTTGTGTTCTCTTGGTGAGAAGTTCAGGAAATGATAGGTTGTGAGTTTACACGCTGCAGTAACAATCTGCTGAATTTTCTTATTGATTATATATATTCTCTATCAGGAACAGATAAAACACATTAGTGAGTCACTCTATGACCATCAAAAGAACACAGACCCCCTCGTCCAACCTGGAGAAAGCAATGTCCCAAACAAGCTTGACAGTTGAGAGTACTCTGCCCTGTTGTTCTATGTTCAGTTCAATTCCAATCGAAACCATTAAGATATGAGGAAAAACATATTGCCTTTAATGATTAGTGCACCCACCCACCCACCCATACATCTATCACTTCCTCTCGGCCCCTCGCAACCCTGCACACGCAGCCTGGATTCCTCCACCACCCAGGGCCCACGATAGCGAGGCTCCTGCCCTCCTCTGCCAGCGCAGAAATGAATTATATTGCCTTTCACACCTGTTTCTGCTCAAAAGCCTGCTGCACACTGCTGTGTTGTGAAAAAAAAAAAAACATATCCAAGGGGGTAACGGCACTCGCCCAGCTCGGCTACATCTGCGTACACGAGCGGTTAAATTAGACTCTAATTGTATTAATGGGGGATTATGCCTTCCAGTTGGATTTTTTATACTCTCTTTCTGTGCATTTTACACATTTTAAGAGGAGAAAGTAAGAGGAGGAAAAAAAACAGCTCATTGAGGGTTTGCGGGTTTGGCTTCTTTTATGAGCTGCGATCGCGGCTGCCCCTCGTTACATTGAGTATGTGTACAAATAGAAGGGGAGGAGAGCCACAATGAGAGAGTGTTAGTGATAATGTGTATAAGAGTGCGTGTCCCAGTCTGCCAGGCTAATATACCGATGCTAACACTCTGAATGCCAACACCCCCCCTGCCCTACACACACACACACACACACACACACACACACCTACTTCAGTTTAGCGAGGCAACAATCTAAATGGGTGTGTGTAGTGGGGAGGCGGGGGTGAATTCCATCTAATTACTCTATCACATAATTTCACAAATTGCCTTTTCATAGGGGAGTGGAGAGCAGAGCACAAGGCGCGTTGGGGATTTGAGGCCTGAGCTTTCATTTACTACTCATTTCTTGTTAAATTAAACAAGAAAATACCATTTGTGAAGAGGAAGGGGTGGGTGAGTGGGGGGTAGGTGGATTCCAACTGCACAATAGGAGGGATGGAGGAAACAGAGATTGGGTACGAGCTATTTCTTTATCTCACTGCTTGTCTTTTTGGTTGTAACACAAAGTAACCAGGTAGCTCAGCCAGTAATGCAATCAGTTTAGAATTGATTCGACAACTTAAATCATTTCCTGAAAAAAATCTGTTTAAACACATCCTTATTGATGTTAAGCAGATATAAAGGTGAGTTTGTCAATTGGACTAAAGCATTTTTGCAGCTTTATCTTATCAAATGCCCCATTTAGTTCAGTCAGTAAAAACAAATGAGTGCTAGTAGTCACAACAAATGTTTCATTAAGAATGTCAATAGAAAACGAAGATCAAAATGAGTTGAGGACACAAGTGGAAAACCCGTCCGCTGCCCTTTATTTTGGTTTCCCAGCAAGTTTACAGCTGCATGTCAATCTGGCAGCGAGCTGCGTGGTCCGGCCATCGGTGACAGGCGGTTAACGCTAATGTTTTGTAGTCGCTCCAAGTCAGAGCCGCCAAATTTTTCCGATGAACTTGTCCCACAAGCACTGTCGACAACATATGAGCTCATAGGGCGTGCTGGAGAGAACTCAGCGAGCTGCGACTGTCGTCATCATATCAAATTCAATACCACTGCTCTATCTGTCACTCTACCCATCACACAACAGATAGAAGCATATTTCTTCTTCTTTTTCTGTTATTTCTTGATTTTTTGTCACCCTTCACAGGGGATGATTCATTACACCAAACGCACTCTGGCTTTGAACCTGGGAACTGATAATACCAACAATTTAGGGAACCTTTTCTACTGTTGGTGTCCATGTTAACAACAAACATGGCACACTCTTCCCCTTTTCCTGCTATAACAAGACATTGAAAATGAGCATCCTTGGTGGATAAGTGAGATGCAGAAATGTCTTCAAAACAACAGTAAAAAAATATATGAATGCCACCTACCACCTACCCTGCTGGTGCACTCGCAGCCTCAGTTTGCCACCCACCTTCCCCTTCCTCATCGGTACAATTGGAACTCCCCTGAGGGTCCAAGTGTGAGGGCGAATAACAGAAAATACATGAAGGTGGGTATCCAAACTTCTACCCTATTCTGCTCCATTGTCCCTTCAAAGTCAAATCCTGCATATCTTTTGTGTAGGGCCACAGCACTCTGCCATGAATCTGTGTGTGTGTATGTGTGTGCATGCATGCGTCTGTGTGTGCCTAATTGGCATTGTGTCTATCTCTAAGAGACCAGACTCACATCCTCCATCCCTCTGTGAAACAAAGGCAGGCCAGCTGATGATGCTGTGGATGAGCCCAGATCAGCTGTCCATGTTTATGTTTGTACCAGCAGAGACAGAGAGACATACAGCCAATGTAAGAGATACTGTAAATGTTTTTGCATTAGATGTGGTATATGTAACATTTATAAACACAGACATATGGTGATTAAATTAATGGTGATACTGAAGAAAGATTATTGTAAACAAATGAGACCACTGCGAGCATTTATCTGACACCAGTGGTATTGTTAATGCCAGTGTTACTCAAAATTAAGACCACATTTTCCATAAACAAAGATGTTTCTACTCTCCGCCTGGGTTTCATTTCTATTTGGCTTTGCTGAATGATAGACATATTGGAAGTGATTTTCCAATCAACCTTTCAGTTTACTTCTCAGTTCTTGCACCGTGAGAACAGCAGCTTCTTCCTGTTTAGTGCCATAAGCAACATAGCCTATGTGCCATTGTGTGCCTGTATGTGTGCATGTTTTAGTTTCTTTCTCTTCTTTCCTGGGAGAAGGATAAGGCTGATGGATGCTTCTTATCCACCTTTTCACCTCCTGGCCTTCTCCTCCTCTTCTCTTCTCCCTCGCTCCCTTGACACACACATATCCTTCCCACTGTTTGAGATCTAACAGTGCAGAAGCCTCCCATAAGCCCAACTCATGGTGTAATATGACACAGTAGGTGTGTTGCTGTGTGTGTGTGTGTGTGTGTGTGTGTGTGTGTGTGTGTGTGTGTGTGTGTGTGTGTGTGTGTGTGTGTGTGTGTGTGTTGGTGCGTTTCACTAGGCTAGTGTGTTCTGAACTGTATTTTCACAGACAGGATGTGTGTGTGTTTCAAACACCTTTCCCCTGTAGCCCCAAAGGTTTCGGGGGGTGTATGTTGAGGTCAGGGAGTTGGAGGAGATGTTAGTGTGTACGTGCAATGTGTGTGTGTGTGTGTGTGTGTGTGTGTGTGTGTGTGTGTGTGTGTGTGTGTGTAGGGTGATGGAGAGCTGGTGGTTTGTGAAGGAGGTGGTGAGGGGTTAGATGGAAAGGGGAGAACACAAAGAAAAACAAAAAGTATAAGAAGCCTTGTGAGATGTGTGTGTATATATTCTGTGTGCAGATATTCACTTTATATCTCTGCCAAATGCCACACTACAGTACACGCAAAATGAAAAATGTTCCTCCAATTTGCCATCAACACTATTGGAAAACAGCAATGCATACCATCAACATCAACAATCGAGAGCTACAAAAAAGGAAAAAATGGAAAGTGGAGCCCATGCAATATCCATAATCCAACAACAAAATGACTTTCCCCAGCATCCTCCCTGCTGGCTTGTGCAAACCACCACCCACTCAGCCAAACTGTATTGCGTTCTCCAGAAACCCCTGACAAAGGCAGAAAGTGAGTGGCGCAAGCCTGGCTGAGGTTAGTTTTGAGACATATTTCTTCAACACTAGATTTGAACTGTAATCAGGACTTTAAAACAGTGCAAAAATAAACACAGAAAATAAATCATTATTTTTTTGCTTTACACATGAACTTTATCTACGATGCATTTTTTACGTAAGTAACTTAGTCTTGTTAATGTCTTCTTCTGAATTTCATTTCATGCAAGAATAACCTGTGTACATCTTTTTAGATTATTTTTTATTTTTTTAATCCATTTTGAAATGTAACCTTTTTGACATACAACTAGCCTAATATTTAGCATGAATCGTTTTTTGCTGTCATTTGATATATTATTTGAATCACTGAGATGCCAGCTGTCATTCAGAGGTCTTGAGCTGTTGTAGTTCGAATGTCAGGTAAGTTTAAGTCTCTGGAATATGTTTTGTGTCTAACAATTCTAACTGTGGCTGGTGAATTCATCATGTTTGAAATTATAGAAACGTGTTGTTAAAGAAGACAGCATTCTATTTACTGTTGGATCTATTTTCACAGTCACATTTGTATATTTCAGCATCAAAATTATTTTTTTCCCACGCTATTTCCCCTCCAACAATTTGCGATGCTGTCAGCGGGTACTATCGGCATAGGTATCCCTGTTATAACTGAATGAAAAGAAAGCCAAACCACAGGCCTTTGCAGCAACCCAGGCATCTGTTAAATAATGACAGATTTGTTCTTAATAAGGTTCATCTATGTATATGCAGTTATGGCCGGGGGCGTCTCTCCTTAGCTTCAACCTTATTCAGTTTCAGCACATGAGGAGCGAGAGCGCAGGCTGCAGAGATGGCCGGCAGATTACACAGGCCTGTGTCTTTGAAGTGTTCACCGTATAAACCAGGATATATTGTGGAGAAGGGGGTGGGGGGAGACTGTGGTGGTGTGTATGTGAGTGTCAGTGAGTCAGTGTGTGTCAATGTGTCAGTGGGTTTGTGTTTATGTGTGTTTCTTTGTGTACAAGTGTATTTGTGTCAAAAAAAGACAGGAGCAGAGCTAGAAAGATAGAAGTGTGTGTGTGTGTGTGTGTGTGTGTGTGTGTGTGTGTGTGTGTGTGTGTGTGTGTGTGTGTGTGTGTGTGTGTGTGTGTGTGTGTGTGTGTGTGTGTGTGTGTGTAAGTTAGAAAGTCTGTGGCTGTGAAGTGAAGTTGAAGTGTACACACATGATATGAAACTGAGAGCAAATGGTGTTTCATTCAACTCACTGTTAGGTGCTGAAAGAGCCATGCTCTCATAATGTTGGTGGCCACCTTAGGGAAGATCCCTCTCTTCTTGTTGCGTTTCTTCTCTTTATCCGGGTCATCATCATCCCCTGTGCTCGGTGAAGCCACGCTGTTGTCCAGGCCATCACCTGTCACATGACAAGAAACAGGAAGAGACAGCGGAGATCAGACACACAGTTTGTTTACTTCCTGCATTCGCTGCGCCTCTGCATTCAAAGGGAATAAATACGATTTCGAAGGAATTCTGGAGGGCTTTGTATGCACAGACGGAGGGGTATAGAGACACAACAATGGCAAGCAGAGAATGGCTGGAAAACAGCACCTCATAAATGCATTCATTTTTAATACATTTATAAATAACCCTGCCTTTCATTTTTCTCAGCATCCCCCGCCACTTGAAAACACAGCCAGCGCTCGCATCTTTCTGCGAGAAAGAGAGGGAGAAGGGGAGCACAAAGGACTTGTAAGGTCGCATTTCCCCACTCTCCCATCCAAGCCTGCACAGAATTGAAAATGACAGAGAGATTTAGTCTTTATTATCCTGAAGGGAAAATAGTTATTGAAGCGTCGCCCCAGCGCATTCTGCCATTTTACCTGAGGTGGAAAGAGTAACACGGCACTACAAAAGGGGAGGTTGCGAGGAGGGGGAAGGCAGAAAATAAAAGGAAAATAGGTGGAAAAAGGGAAGTCAGAGGCACAAACAGCGCTAACAAAGCTAGCTGCTTTTCATAACAATGGCGTCATGGCTGCTTACAGCAACCTGTAGGGCTTCGATAAGGCTCTATTAAGGCCAGTTAACCTCACCTAAGGGGAACACTAGACAGCTTAGAGTATTTGAGCACTGAGAGGTAAAGTGAAAGGAAGGCGCTCCATGGGCCTTTTCTCTGCATTCAGACTCAACAACAAGAACCCATACACACACATACACACTCATATTCAAACTACCCAATTACTGTACGCATTCTATACTATACTGCTCCAGTGGAGAGAAAAAGGCTCCTTCCATCTGTGGCTGTGAAAAGCCTAATTGTTATTATCATTATTCAAAAATGCATCCACCCTCAATAAAGACGATAATCATAAATGAAACATGAGGCGAGGTAAACAAGTGGCACCCTCACTGTAAGAAATTTCAGCAGCTGATAACTGACTTTTGTCCCGTGCCACCTCCGACTGGAAGTGAGAGGAAGGAAAGAAGAAGAACAAAAAACGTTCAAGCAGTGTACAGAATTGGATCCAGTTATTTATTGATTACACACAAAGCACTTCTAAAGCTTCTAGGTCTATTCACTGTGACGGGAGCAGATAACTGCATTCGAGCGGGCCCGTGCTCCGCTAACTTGCAGAGGGCGACACCCAGCACCTAGCTAAACCCTAAGCCCCCGATTCATCGATAATTAATGGGGATGTTGGCTCTAATCCGGTTGGAGATGACTTTTTTCCAGCCTGCCGCATCAATGGAATAATCAAGGGTCTAAAACCCAGGCCTTTGCTCCCCATTACCTCGGGCAAAAGAATTCCTGAAAGCATGCCTGGAGGGTACCTGAATTATATACACCATTAGGAGAGAGAGGCTCTCAACGATCCATACGAAACAACACTCTTGGCTAGCTCTCACTCTCTCTCGCCGACTGTTCTGGCAGAAGGAGATACATATGCACACATATTGAAGGCTTTTTAATGAACCTCTTGTGGAAGCGGAGGTGACGCTATGGAGGATGGGGGAGGGATATAACAAGAGCTTGATTTTCATAGTTACTGATGCAAACGCCACACACTTCACATCAATAATGCACACATGCAGATAAAGCTGGTGGTAGGATTGGGCTACTAATAGCACCAACAAAAGGTTAAAAGTTGAATTCAGGCAATGTGAGGATGTCAGTAACCTCTGCCAGTTTACTGTAAATTACTGGATAATCTGTTGATTATTGATCTGATTAATCAATCAATTCCACAATTTCCCAGAGCCTAGAGTTACTTCTACTTACAGTTTGCAAGGATATAAAACAGTGAAAAACAGCAAATCATTACATCCGAGAGCAGAAACTAGTGAATCGTTGACATGTTTTCTTCATAAACAACTTAAACAATTAATCAATTATTGTTGTCAATTAACTAATCCATTAATCGACTAACTCAAGACAATGAACTCCTTACACCGAGCTCCCAGACCTCTCTCTGTCTAAAAACACACTCACATTGCAAGCTTCAGTTACATCATTAGCCCGGGACAAACGCAGCCTGAGCTTAACAAGTGAGTTTTTTCTGCCTACTGTTTCAGGGCTTAAATACACCCACCCCTCTGTCTGTCTCTCACTTTCTCTTTTCCACCCTGCATCTCTCTGCCTGGTGGAAAAGAGGGGTGAGCCGAGTCGAGGCCCTGTAATCTAAGACCAGATTTTCATTGGAAGCAAATGCTTTCAATCCGTTGTAAAGACCGGCTCATGTTCAGCAAAGCCTACAATAACAAACCTAGGGGCTTGTCCCATGTGAGTTGGGAAAACAGAAGCAAACGGCTGGAGAACCAGCTCAGAGCATGAGTGAGTGTATGAGTGAGTGACTCTATGAGTGAGTAAGTGAGTGAGAGAGTGAGTGAGTGAGTGAGTGAGTGAGTGAATAGGAGAGAGTGGGCGAGCAGGCAGGCTCAGGAAGAGGTGAGAAATCGTGAGAAGCATGGGGATAAGGGGAAACAAGAGAGAGAGAGAGAAGACAAAGGGGACAGAGAAAGCACAAAATAAGTCATAAAAGTGTGGATGCTCAGAGAAAACTGTCATGGGAATATGCATGGTCCTTTAGGTCACCACTGCCCCATATCTGCAGTATATCAGCCATATTTTACAGTACTACATCATATATATATTGGTGTATGGTGAATCAAATGGTATGCAAGCATCAACTAAAATCTTTAGAACTCTTAAATATGACCCTACAGAATGTTAAATAACCCTAAAGATCTCTAGCTAATCAATAATTAATCACATACCCAAATGATGCATAATGTGAGAGAAGTAGGTTGCATTACATCTCTACTTACATCAGATCTATCTCATATCATTGATCCATGTGAAAAGAACATAAAACCAGTACTTTTATTCATATAACATACACAAGGTTGCCTCAGAACATTTATGCAAAATGAATGTTATGGAAAAAGAAATTAAATTGCCCCCCATTTTTTACAGATTTTAGGCAAAGTTTGACTTTTTTAGTCCTGCATACAACCCAAACCTTAAGCCAGAGAGGGAAACCTTAACCCTTCCCCAGTATTCATCTTGTCCCAATACTTCTAAGTAAGTCTGACCTATAGACACTTACTTTACCTAGGAGGAGGAAAAGAAAGGAGGAGGGCTGGAGAGAGGCTGTCAATTTTATTGGCATTTCCATTTTCACTGCAATTTGATACCAATCACCTCTGCAAGGTCTGGGGCTAATTTCTGCTTTGCTTTAACTCCAGCAAGCGAGAGGGAAGAGCAGGAGGTGGGAGGAGAGAAAAAAAAAGACTGTGGGAGTGAGGAAGGGTGAAGCAGGAAAGGTGTTGAAGCTGTGTCTGGCAGCCATGTTGGGGAAATGTCAATGGTGTTACCTCAGCTTGAGAGAGAGAGAGAGAGAGAGAGAGAGAGAGAGAGAGAGAGAGAGAGAGAGAGAGAGAGAGAGAGAGAGAACACAGGGTAACAGGGAAAAAAGGCGAATGGGAGATGGTGAAGGAGGGCAAGAAGAGACGGATGTGGAATAATCAGTGAGAGCGGAAAAGAGAGAACAAAAAAACTCAAGCCACTGAAGGAGGCGATGAAGGAGGAGAAAATAATGGATAGGAGAGGGAAGAGATGCTGTGTGGCAGACTGGAGTTAATCAATTGAAAAAAATCTGATGTAGGACAGTCAGTCAGGCAATGTCCACTGTAATGCAGATAATTATTTTCTCTATTTTGGCCCTTGAAGCTAAAATTTTCCAAACAAACACCAAAAACAGGACTTTTCAGAAAAGGCCTTCCAATATAGAAACATCTGAAAACATGCTATGTGTAGCATTTTTAAACAATTAGAGCATATTTTAAATGGCTCAAGCTTCTTGGGCACACTCTATAGGCCAGATTTAAACATTGTTCTCTCTTGTGTTTTCAGTGTGGATCGCTGGCATGCCTGAATGGCCAGAAAAATTCTGACATGTAAGCAGTGATGTCAAATTTATCTGCTTGAGTGTAAACATGGCTGCAGTGACGTCATAGTCAGTTCATTATTCAGCCAATACACCGTTTAGTCACTTAGGTAGTTGTACACTGTGTAGTCCACACTGTCAACCAGTAAGTAACTATCTAGACAGCCAGTAAGCTAGTCAGTCTATAAAGCCACCAAGTCAGTCAGCCAGTCATGTAGTAACCTTGTCAGTCAGCCGTACAGCCCATGAACCAGTTCGTTACTCTCCATACACAGGCTGCCAGGCTCATTAAGAGCACCAGCAGGCTGTAACCCTGGGCTGCATCCAGCATGGGGCAGCTAGGCTAGCAAGCTCCAGTCTCTCCCCCCCCCCACGAGGAAAAGCCACAGGCACAACTCTGGGCCTGGCCCACTGATCAGCCATGACAACATCTTTGCAACTAGTTAGAGGAGGGGCTGGGAGAGGGAGGGGGTGAATCAATGCAGAACGGTGGGGGTGCATGTTCGTGTGTGAAGAATGCATGCATGGATGGATGGATGTGCATTCTTCTGTACATGTGTGTCTATCTCTGTTTTTCCTTATGCATGTGTGTCTCCAGCCACAGAAGCTCTGAATGTTGCATGTGTGTGTGCGCGCATGCGTGTGTGTGCGTGTGTGCGTGTGCGTGTGTGTGTGTGTGTGTGTGTGTGTGTGTGTGTGTGTGTGTGTGTGCGTGTGTGTGTGTGTGTGTGTGTGTGTGTGTGGCAATTAGGGAGCAGGCCAGTGACTGGAAGGAACCAGGGGCAGTTGAAATGCCCCGGGGCCAACGAAGGGAAGGAATATTTTATCAGTCCCCTCACACGCTGTATACACAAATACACACTCGCACAAAGACACACACACACACACACACACACACACACACACAGTGAGCAAACAGATAATGACGTAAAAAACTAGGTTAGCTTTCTTCATGCATTTTCACTACCTTTGTTAGCATTAGCTAAACAGACAATTATTTCCATGCTTATTCAGCTCCGATTGCTTTTATTTAAGCCTTTCCGCCACTTCATGTTTCATTCCTGCCTCCCGTCCTTCTTACTTCATTTCTTGTCTCTCTCCTCTTTCTCTCTGTCTGCTGGAGTGTGAGGTTGGTATGGAGGATATTTGCATTTGTGTTGGGGATGTAAGATTAGGTATTGTTATTGTTCTTCACTGTAGGTTTGGAGTTTTCTTTCTTTGTAAATCAAACAGACAGCGGCAAATGATATTTCACCAATTAAATATGTTTCAAAATTGAGGTAAACTAGGCTAACGTTGTTCGATATCCTCAGTCTTGATGTTTTCAGTCTACTTCTTCAACTAGTGAGTACTAATGATGCTTCCTCTCGTCGGTCTCTTCGTCTGCCTCTCCAGTGTCTTCATCACATCTCTACATCTCTCTGTCTCAAGGCATACCCTGACATTATCAAGCAGTATCTAGGCTAATCTGTTATGATCTGATTATGAACCATCTCTCAGCGTAAGACAGAGATTGGTACTACCTGCCCCCTCTGCGCGGGCACACGTGCCATTCCGAGGTGTCAGCCATTTTTCTGCTGCCTGGCAAATTAACGGCCGCGGATTCACCAGTCAGTCATCTGCGAAGAGCAATCTTGTCAGCCACGTCGCTTCTAGCGCAATGCGAGAGAATAATGACATTTAGCTTTCTAATAATTTTTTCTTCATAGAGGCTCTGCTGAATTGAGGAATAAGGGTTATGAATATTAGCTTTGTGCCAGATGTCATGAGTGGAATCCTGTGTGAGGAATCATTCACAGATGGCTTAACGTTTTTGGAGGATACTGTGAGATGTTTTTGCAAGGTTTTATAGGCCGTGGATGGACTCAGAGGGGGAAGGAATGGAGACAGGTCTTTTGAGTTTATGACATGCATTTATTCTATTGGCTATTTGTTGTAAGAGAGAGAGAGTGTGTCTTTCACTGTGAGTGACCTGGAGCTGATCTCTCATGGGCCACTCCTAGAGTTTCACACCCCAGAAAGCTCACATGACCCTGGGTTGGCTGCCCAGGCAAGGCCCAGGCCTCAGGGAGCTGCTATCCTGTTCCACATGGAATACACACATCTCATATTGGCAGACGAGAAATGCATGCATACACACACACTCAAAACATGATACATAAAGCGCACACACGCATGCTGATGTACATTCACTAAAGTGCTCTCCTTCTCACTCTTTTTCTCTGTGGCACTCACACACAAACACACACACACATACACATACATAACATTCCCAGAAATCCTCAGAGAGGTAAAGAAGGGCTCGCAAGAGGGAGGGAGAGAAGAAAAAAGTGGCGTTTATTGTATTCAGGCCATTCATAAGCTCTAGACTTGGGGAGGGGGGGTACAGGGGGGTTGCAGGCAGTGGGGGGTTCCCTTTGCATGGCTCTAGAGGCCCCTCCCACCTCCAAATATTCTGAACATGCAGGAATTCCTTGCAACACAATTCTCAAGTAGGGGCACATTTTCAAAAGCGTCTTTCCCTTTACCGCACCAAAACAGCCACACACTTGAACACAATCAATCACTTGCACCAATTTCTTCTTCCACAAGGCAACTTTCCAATAATGACTAACAAAGTATTCTAAACCAACACACACTTCAATACAATGTCACCAATGCTGTTTTGCCTCCCAGAGGAGGAGAGACAGAGAGAAATCCCCTCGGATACACTGTGGATAATGACATGCGCTGTCGACAAAACAATATGGCTATAGTCTAGCCTTTCCTTCCTGCCTTTGCCAGAGAGACACTCCACGATTTTCAGATCTTTGCTTAAAACTTCAGCCAATGCATTTGGGTCATATCACTAAGTCTGAAGCATAGATTAATCTTTGTTGAACATACACAGACTACAATATAATGAATGAAAAGATTAGAGAGAAAGTTGTCATTATTACGAAAGAAAAAACAAAATGGGGCTTGCCAGGTAAACAATAAGGGGAGAGCTAAGTAATTGCTTCCTGTAATCAAAGACAATTCCATTGAAATAATTACAGTAAATAACGAGTGCTTTGTAATTACAAAGCCAGTTACTTTGAATGATGACAGTTTTGTGGATCAGCACTGACAGATTCAATAATGGCAGTAACTGGTGAGTCATTTACAAGGGTTATTTGTAATTAACTGGAGAATTCATGTTGTGAGAATCCGAGCCAATTTTGGAGCAATTATTTCATTTGTGGTGATCTGATAAGGACGGGATCAGGAAGCCAGAGACAGGGAATGTGTTTAACTAACAACAAAAGAAGAAAAAACATAGGCCAGTTATCATATTTATGAGTTGATTAAAAGCATTTGCAAGGCTTTAGGTCTGTGAGATTTATGTGGCTTTTGCTGGCGTGATTTGAGTGCATTGTTGTCAGCATTCATATTGAATGTAAGTGGACATTGGTGCATGCTTTATTAACATATTAACATTATTAACATGTGTGCAGGTGACACTGTACAATGAAATCAATATATTAGTTATAAGTCAATCCACACAAAAAACTAAAGCTACTCAAATGTGCTGCTTTTTGTTCCATATGGTTTTAAAGTGAATATCTTTCAGTTGTGGACAAGCAACAAGTAATTTAAAGACATCTCACGTTGGCTCTGGGAAATTGTGCAGGGTGTTTTTTCACTCTTTTATGACATGTTATATACCAAACGTTAACCTTTTACCAAATATTGAATATTAGACCTGGGTTAATGCTCATTTTCTCTGTGAAAATGTTCCTGTTCTTCTGTGTGTTATGGCTGAGGCCCATCCACTGTTGGCTGTGAGAGAGAGAAGAGGGGGTCAGGCCTGTTGACATAGCCATAGGTGATGGCAAAAATGTCAGTGTAAATGTGACTGCTCTCTCTGTGCCATTTTCCACTAAAGGGTCATCACCACAGGCTGCCTGACACGCTGGAAACTGCCTGAAGCGCGGGGCACCGACACGACATTAAACTGCAGTATGCCTCCACGCACAGAAACACACACACACATCGACTGCCTTTTATTTCCACTTTCAGATCAGTCGAGAGAAAAAGAATAAGGGAGAAAGAGGCAGACGGTACAACCTGAAATGGAAGTGTAGGGCGAAGAATTCACCCTTTCATGTTGAGCACTTTTGCTGTGTAACTATTGATTTTTCCCCTCTTGCCTTTGTGTTGCCGTTTTCTTTTTTTCTAACCTGAAGATAGAAGGCGAGACCCAGTTCAAACGGGAGCACTTGTGAGGGGGGCCCACAGATTCTTCGCCTCAGTGAAGGGAACTCCTCAAACGCACACACACACACACACACACACAGACACACCAACACTCCTGAAATCGTGCCTCTTTTGCTGCTTTCTCACTCTTAACTCTCACAATTGCTTCGCTAGCTCTCAGATGGCTTTTGACACCTTCGACTTACCAAGCTTCAGCCAAACTCAGCACACAACAAATGCACAGAGTGAAAGAGTGAAATGGACTATGGAAGAAGAGGGAAAGGGGGAAGGGATGGCAGAGAGGACAAGGACTATAACAAAAGCTAAGAGCACTTAACAGCACAATGGCATGGCGGTCCTTTCCAAAAGTCAGCTGATGTGCTGAAGGGCGTTTAAAAGTCCTTCAATGTAGACATGGAACAAAGAGAGGGAACCCTTAGCTAAACTAAAAGGGGAAACATCCCATTACAACTTTGTTGTGGACTATCAGCACTCTAACAACTAACTCCACTAAAAATATGTTTAATAACCACAAGAAAACTAGATTTAATCATGAAAGTCCTTTAATAAACCCTCAAAATATCCTTTTCAATAAATTCAAACTGCAAATATATCTTTCTCAGAACAAAGACACTTTAACTTCCAAGCTAAAGTACCAAGGTATCATTTTTAACCAACATGAATTTACTCTAAATACATCCTTTCAAATGATCTGAGCATCTGTTCAGATGAGCTAAATTTAGTGAAATTATATCTTGCAGCAACTTGTTTAACTTCAACCAAACTCTCAAAGCCATCAGTTTAATTAACTAAAATTAAGTGGACATATATCATTTCAGTACCAACAGTCAGCCTGTTCTGTCTGTAATCATGTCTTTATGTTAAGGGTGAATAGTTCCATTAACCAAACTCAAGTTTCCCTGTTTATTTTTCAGAGCTAGTGTGTACAGCTGTCGCCTGCGTGTGCATTTTTCCACGTGGTGACTATCTGAATGACACAGACTATGTAAAACGCTTTTAATACACATGGATTTTCCCGCTCATGCTAACCTATCAGCACCAGCCAAACTGCAGTATGTAGTTAGATAATACAAGCACGCTAACCCTGCGGTGGCACAGGCTAATAATAGCGCATTAGCTTCCAGTGAATTTTTTTGGAATAACAGAAGGTTTTAGTGCTATGAAGGAGTATAATATGGTCTGCACCCACAAGCTCAGGTTACTGAAGGGGTGGTTAGGAAAACAGGATAAGTCATTATCGGAGTAACAACCTACTCTATTTAAATGCTTTTAGTTGAGTTGTTGCATTTACATTTTAGGGTCTTAGCTGACTTTAATGAGTAAATATGGAAGTGGCTGTTGTGGAGCTTGAGTGTTGCAGACTCCTTCTTCAAGCCCGGATCGAGGATATCCACACTTCTGATATCACCCCAACTTCTCTGTTTGTTACTAGCTGAGGTATTAAATTAACCTATAAATTCCCCCTCCAAAGTAATGCTGCATCTCCACTTCCTCCTCCTTGTCAATGTGTCCTTGATAGGCACAGGATGTGGTGTTGTGGGGATGTGGGGGATTTGTAGTCCTATCAGCCTCCCCATACGCAGCCCTGATAAGGCTTGCGAGACAGGGACAGAGGAAGAGGAAGTGAGTGGGTTTACAGCAGGCCTATTTCCTGTGGAGCATGGGCCCATGTGGACAGGATTGATATGCCCCCCGTGGACAGCGGCGCTCTCGCCACACAGTCCGATCAAGTCACTTCCTGAAAGAGGCAGCCCTCTCTGGGGGTGACTTCCTGTAAGAGTATGACCTCTCTGCCTGAAGAGAATCTCTGTGGAACAAAGACCTGGGACTGCCCATGGGAGTTTGTGTGTACAATATATATGCAGTGTGTGTGTGTGTGTGTGTGTGTGTGTTTTAACACTGCCACTCAGGCCTTTACTCCAAAGGTTATCACTAGTGAGAATCTCAGCCCCCAGTCCCTGCTCATCTCTTTGAGTTTCACTGGCTCGGAGCAAGAAGGGACGATCGGGTTGCATCCAAATGTGTGTGTTCATGAGTGTGTGTACAGAAAGTGGCATGCCTTGTGTTGCTCTGCAAACACACAAAGTAAACGTCAATGCTGCCCTCCGGCCCACCCTGCTGCTCTTGTGTTTACCTACAGGTATTTGTTATCTAGCCCTCTCTTTCCTTGTTCTCTCTCTCTCTCTCTCTAAACTCTTAGAAAAGCTTGCTGAGGTCTTTATCTCTCAGTCTAATCCCTATAGCAGGTATCCATGTCAAACGGACCAAGGGGAGGGGGCCTCAGGGGGGCAGCATGTTTGGTCTGGGTTAGCCCTGGGTCAAGCTTTGGCTTTTGGCCCTTTACCTCCATCCTCCTGCATCCCAGGTTACTTTAAATATTGCATGTTACATCTTTACGCTTTTAATGCTGAAACAGAATATTTTTTCAATTTCACTTTTAAATGAGTAAACACCTGTATAAAGGGCAGGTTTGCATGTTAGAAGCAGAAGGGAGTTGCATGTGTCATATTGGGGTTATAAAATAAGCCCTAACAAAAAAATTAAAGTAGCATCGACCCATATTCAAAGAATAAAAAAATCCACAGGGATGCTGGTATTGACCAAAAAATGGCGCTACTGCTAGTGTTTTGCTGGCATGAAATTGGCTTTGTGTGGGTGTCGTTTGGAGAGCCGGCTGGTAAATTCTCCCGTTCTTTTGTTAGAAAAGGGGGGGCTCCATGCATAATGGTCTTAGCCAGGGAGGTCTGGAACTGTGTCCATAAATTGAATTATTTCAATTTGAGGGAGAGAGAGGGAGAGAATAATGGAGAGTGGCTGTGTGAGTTGAATTTACATGTGAACATATGCATGTGTGTTGATGGAGAGAGAGAAAGAGAGAGACTCATTTTTATTCTTCTACGGGGCTCACATTTACAAGTGAGAATATAAACCAAGTTGCAGGAGATTACAGAAGAGGCCAAATGTTACTTTGCAGCTAGAAGCTAGAGTGGATAAAACAAAGGTTACTGGTTGAGGCCGCCTTCGCCACAACAACAACTTCCTGTCTGAAAATTACAGTTTCTGTATTTGATTCTCATATTGAGATTAACTATACAAAAGAAAAAACTAATTATGCGCCTTTTCTAGGGATAGTAACACCTTCACAGACATAAATGTGTTTAATAATGACATTTGTGGGATAATATTTCTAAAATTCTGCCTTTTGCAAATGAACCCCTCAATCATATCTACATGTTGAGATAAAGCCATCCCCCAGTGTCATTAATGCTGAAATACCAGATATGTGTGTGTTTATGTGTATGTTTGGGTGGGGGTGGGGTGGAAATATTCCTGACACAATATAATCGACAGAGGACCATATGGCAAACTGGCAGCAAGCTATTTATCCTTATCCTCTTTGGAGGCTAAAATTAGCACTCCGCTGTTTGTAGCTTTAAGCTGGACTCCAACCATTCTGATAGGGCTAATAATAAAGGGAAAAAAACAGCCCAGCTGGCACAACTTCTTCGCCTCCTTTTTCTGATTCCATCTTTTTCTCTCTCTCTCTCTCTCTCTCTCTCTCTCTCTCTCTCTCTCTCTCTCTCTCTCTCTCTCTCATAGTAACTTTCGGTCCCCCATCCTCTGTCTCTTTTCCCTCTTCACTGAAATACACCAATCTGACCTCCATTTTAAGACCAAATCACGTTAATCTGACCATGAGGAATTGTATTAATATCATATAAGTGTTGCATGAGCCAGGTTTCCCTATAAGCCCATGTGTCAGGAAAGCCAGGATTTCCTGAACACGGACCCCCTCGGCTAGCTTAAGAACGTAGGATGATGGGGCTAATCTCTTTATCAAAAGCTTAAATAAACGTTGGTGCTCTGTGCATGTGTGAGTTGCTTATTTGTGTGTGTGTGTGTGTGTGTGTGTGTGTGTGTGTGTGTGTGTGTGTGTGTGTGTGTGTGTGTGTGTGTGCTCTTGTGTTTGTTCTTGTGTGTGTTCTTGTGTGTGCCAAGGGGCCAAACAATGCTTCTCCACTAAACAAAGTGCTAATACCCTGACTCTTTGCTCACCCTCTCCCTCCTCTATTCCTTCTCTCTTTCTCCTCTCATTCTTCCTACATGCAAGTGAACTACAGTATGTCGCCATCTATCCATCTAAAATTAATACTCTTGGTTACTTTCTACATAAACAGTAGGAAAGCTCATGAGAACGCTCATCTTGTCCTCCTGTCATCCACTGTCAGAGGTGATTGTCTGAATTCTCCAGCCTGCTATCAGGGTTTTCCCTGAAAAGTTAACATCTATCTGATCAGAGGCCTCCTGGGCCCTGAGCTCAGCTCCCTTTCAAGGGAGGAGGAGGGAGGGAGGCACAGTCAGCTGCTAGAGAAATGGAAAGACAGAAGGAGGAGAGAGAGTTTAAGGTTGTTTTATCGGCCAGATGTAATGTGGTGTGACACGCCAGTGATGAGTCGCTGTGATTCCCTATGATCCTGTACTGGCCACGATTAAGAACCAGGGCATTTTCTGTCTATGAGAGCTTGTATGTGTGTCTGTGTGTATTGTGCATGAGTGTGTCCATGTATGATTCCAGGCAATTTGGAGCTGAATTGGAAACAAACAAAATAAGGACTGGTGACAAATTCCAAATTTGTCACCATTCTTCGCTATGACAAGTTTCCCACGGGCAAGAACACAAGACCCTCTACACAAACAACACAAATAATCTAACAAGTAAATGAGCATGCTTTTTTTCCCTTTTCATTTGTATGACAAGTGAATTACCACATTTCTACTTGTTTACATTTGAAAATCAAAGCTAAAGAAGTCCCTTCCAAAAGGAGAATCCAGTAATTTCACAAAAGTGGCATCTTCTTTTAGGACATGATTACATGACAATGAGGCAAATTATGGAGCGTCATACATAAATAAACCTGAATGGAGTCCTCAGTTGACAGTTTTCAAACATGATTGTGAATTTAGAGGCACTGAATGAAAACATCTTTATGTTTAAATGTAAAATGTAAATATGTCAACTCATATGTGGAGAAGAACTTCTCTTATTCTAATTTCCACCTCCATGACACAGACAGAAAAATATAAAATTTAAGAAAATGGTCTTTACCACGTTTGCACATTTAACTTTTCTTGTCATAATCTCCCCATCCCAACACACAAGAGACATCTGCAATGCAAAAAGTGTGTGTAAATAGTATCTTTTAGCAAACACCAGTAATTAGATATAGGCATTTGGCATTCACGCCAGTCGCAAATTAAAGAAGAGCGCTTCCTGTAAACAGACAGCGAGAATGTGTCTACATCATTAGCGTGCCACAATTATAACATGGGAGCTAAAGATACATTTCCCTCCCGCTTGCCCTCCCTCACTGAAGCAAATGAAGTAGAACCTCTTTTCTTTTTTTTTTCAAATGAGCGGCTGTCTTTCTTGGAGCAGCAGCAAACTACACGGTGTGATCCACGTGCATTTATAGGTAAAACAATGAAGATGAAATGCAACACAGGCAACTTTGTAAGAAATAAGAAACAAAATGATTCCAATGTTTTCTATTTGACAGACTTTATGAACAGAACACATCCTGAGTGCAAGGACTGGGTGAAGGCATAAGAGAGACTGGGGAAGAAGGTGGGAGAAGCTATTTTGTGTGCATGCATGTCATGAATGAATATGTACTGTAGTTCATGTAAATTGTGCACACAAGTCATATTGTAATGGTCTGGGCTAGACTTTGCATTTCTTTGGTCATGCAAACATGCCCACATGTAACCAACAGACGGAGGGAGACCGACTGAGTGAATGCAGGGGAGATTTAATGTAACAGAGAGACAGGGTGAGACATTTTATTCACCTCTGAATGTTATTACAGAAAGTCAAAAATGTGCGGGCGTAGTGAGAGCAAAAGGCATATAGAGAGAAATGAGACTCTGAGAGAAAGTAAAGACAATGTGCAAATATAAGGCTCACATGATGATGTGTACACATGCTCAGCTACAAACGACACATACTGTACTGTAAATCCCTAAGTCAAACTAGCCTCTGACACTTTATCAAACAGTTTTATAACTATCATCGTCTCATAGACGGGACGTTCACTCAAGCCAATAAAACACAAGTTAGTGAATCTGACTGATCAAGCAGAAGATCTTTTCACATGTGAAAGGAGACAAAGGAGAGGAGCTGGTTGGAGAGGGTGGAGGAAGTTACTTTGTTTACTTGTATTTCTGATCCTTTCTTCCACACGACCCCAGTGGCCGGGTGACACCAGCCTTAATCCTAAAAGCAAACTAGCCCCTCGCTGTGGGAACCTGATACAATTTCCTCTTTTTCGAGAGGGGCAAACTCAGGCCACTTCGGATTTGCTAATTGCGCACGAGGCAATAAAAAGTCATTGAGGGCTATCGCTTTCTACGAGGCGAGTCATTACATGTTGGTTGACACGTCGGCCGCCGCGATAGAGCGACGTCGTAAAGATCTCAGTGAATCTGAGAGAGGGAGGTCGTGATTGGACTCTAAAAGGACAAACATCTCTTTTCCCAGGTAACTACAGATAATATTGTTTGAGATGCAGTAAATCCAGTGGAGGCAATTGCCCTTTATGCCTTTCAAATATTGATTTTCATAAACAGCATGTGAACTGTAAGTTAGGCTAATGCTCTTGCGACCACGCAGATATTAAAACATTTTTAAACACATACTTTTACTTCAACCTTCTATGGGACACATAGTGAGCTTCAGGTGGCCCGGCCACAGCTCTCTTCCCTCTGAACTGGCAGAAAAGATATTGTCTGTTAAACACTGGACACACTGCTCCAGTCAGCATCAAAATGTTTTCACAGCATTCACTATGAGATTCTCTTCCTTCTGCCTTATGTTACTCTCTCATTATGCTGTTTCTTTCTGTCTTTTTCTTTCACTTTTGTCTTCTTCCTCTCTCTTTTTTCCCCGTGTTCACGCTCTGAGGAAATCAAAGAGAGATTCTTGTTTGTGTCTGCCAGCTACTGTACTTACACACACACCTCCAGTAATACAGACTGCAGGGAACCACATACCTTTTATCTACCCACAGAGCCTCACATTTAAACAGATTACCAGGAAAGTTGGACATAAGACAATTACCGGACCGAGTATCTTCCTTAATAACGTCTAGACAACATCTAGACAACCTTCATAAAAAAGTAATGTTTCTCTCCGGGATTTATGAATTTTTAAGGCTGGGCCAAAAATAATTAACACTTAAGAGTTTTGATATGTACACAGATTAATGCTTTTTATATTAGTGTCTAGTTACTTTATGATCACCAACTAGATGATAGTTCACCCACCATTAAATTCAACATTACAGCACTGCTGCTTTTAAGTATGTAAGAATTTTAAAACCGCAAGCTATCGAATATATACTAAAGCTGTCATTGAATGTGTGCCAATGCAACCAATACACAATCATATTCCTATTAACAGAAAATTTTTCAAGAGCAGCTAAAGGCTACTGGGAGAAAAAAGCTGTCCAGAGAGTGGAATACACACACACACACACACACACACACACACACACACACACACACACACACAAACACAAACACAAACTGTTCTCTCTTCCAGTCTACTGGACAATCGGACCAATTAATCGGTGACTTTGAGGGGGCCAAGTGAAGCCGAGTGATTGGATGAGCCGGATCTGGCTTCTGATTGACTGGCACCTCTGTCCATGTCCTCGTTTGCTCGCCCCGGCCCTGGAGACTAGCCAATGAGGAGACAGAAAGCAACAGCCTCACTGTGGCCTGACCTTGTTGGAGGGTACAGAGGTTGGAGGGTTGAAGGAAGGATGGATGGGATGGATGGATGGATGGATGGATGGATGGATGGATGGATGGATGGATGAATGGATGTTAAACTTCAATATTCCGCACATTGACAGCTGTGTTGCAATTCTGATTGAACATTAGGCTCTAAATCACATTCAGTCTCCTTTTAAACTGCTGTGTCGACAACATTTCAGCCAGTGGAAATTATATACAATGTTTCAAAATGAATGGGGCAAAGCTGTATTAGGATATGATATTAAAATACATATCAAAATAGAAAAGCAGACTATCCAAATATTTTAGGGCCAAATCCTAAACAAGGGGAAGACCAAGTGTCACATCCCCCAGCTGGGATTCACACTAGCAACTGTTCTGGCAAAGATTCCCATCTTCAGCCATTAGGGCACCACAGGTCTTTTCACTGAAGTGATACTTTACAATATATTACTGATCTACTTATTTCTTTCTATATTTTACAGGGTTTATTCATACATCAAAGTTGGATTTACTCTAATCATCAATTATAATAAATATGCATGAATTTTATTGTACAGACTGGAACAATTAGTTCAAGGATAACAGGACCTCATGCAGCAGAAATGAACTACTATATGAGACTATGAGCTACCCATATTAGACTTAGACACAGTTCAGGTCGGTCAAATAGCAAATATTTGATATTGACATTGTTGAGCATTCATCCAACTACACCAGCCAAAAAAAACTCTCAGAGCTAGATATCAGACCAACAACCAGAAATCCCAGGCCACTACTCAGACACTAGAAATGTATGCAGACACTAACACATTGCCTTACAGGGAGCTATGTGCCTTGGCGCAGCACACTGTACTCTTCCCAAACGGTCTGGGTAATTGGTGATACATATCTAATATCGCCAGTCGTCACCTCGCTCCCTGGATGTTTCTGACAAGCAGAGAGGGAAACCCTGTAGCTTTCAAAAACAGAGCAAACCCTCTGCCCCGCTCCTCTGCTCAACTCGCATCCACATCGCTGAAGCTGGTGAAGATTCAGCGCCTGAATGTTATTTCTGTTTGCCTCACACGAAAGGCCCTCGGAGAAGCCAAGGGGTGTCCTTACAAATTCACACAGGCAAAGAGAAGTACTTTATACTGGGAGAAAAAAAAGAGAGGGCCCGCTCATGTCCGTGAGGGACCCCCCCTCCATCGCAGGCCTATATGATCTGTTGGCTTTTCCTCTGCCCTTCAAGCTTTACTCTTCACAGTGAAGCATGATCCAAAGCAACAACAGCTACAGCTTCTGGGTATTAAACAAAGGGCCCTGTTGGTAGCAACTAGCTAGCAAACATCTGTGCTAATAGAGTGGGACTAATTAACTACAGGGCCGCTCTCCGACTCTCGCTGTCGAAGCTTGCTGGATGTTAACAAAGACCTCCCAGAGAAAGGGAGGAGAAAAATAAGAGGCTTTCTTCTTTCTCTGCTTTTTTAGAGAGAGAGGAGACACCCAAGACAGATTTTAATGACATGTGTGAAGCAAATGTGATCCTCCCTCCACTTCTTCTGACTGCCAGTGGAATTCAGTGCTACAAAATACCATTGGCATTGTGGTCACAGCATAAACACTTATAAGAACACAGCATGTGAGCATTGTCAGCACATGCAAAAATAAAAATTGTTTTTAAATGCTGACATTCTTACTGACACTGACAAATCACTGCAAAACACCTGCTGATGAATAAAAGGTCAAAGAAAGATCTCATTTAAAAAAAAAAAAAATCACATGATCACGTTATTGACAACTTTGCATTAAAAAGAATATCTTCTCCTGCAATCAAGTTCAACAACATGTACATTCAACATATAGACCTCTGGTCTTACGTAATGGAGACTTCCTCACAATTCCTGCAGCTCTTGGATTTGAGAGTGTGAGCGCTACATTTCCGGGTAGAAATGGGGATTTTTATACTAATGGGCAGTGAACCGTTCAGAGAAGAGGGCAGAGCGGAGCATGTGTTTGTCTCAGGAATAGCCTCAGAAAAAAGGCTGAGAGGAGACTCGAGTTCACTAGTTAAAGGCCTTCGAACATCCAGCATCCTCTCTCTGAGAAGAAGAAGGAAGAAGGGGGCAAACGACACAGAGACAAACAGGGAGGAAATAGAGAAAGATTGAGTGAAGGATGAGGTGGGGAAGGAGAGTAAGAAGGTGGCTTGATAGACAGAGGAGAAAGAGTAAAGCGGGTGGATTGAAAGATAGATGAGAGAAAGGAGAGAATGAGTAAAGGAGAGAAAGATGGCCATTAGCTGTGCAGCTCTACAGGCAGAGGGAAGAAAATGAAGAAAGTGGAAGAGAGAGAAAGAGAGAGAGAAAGGTCAGTGAGAAAGCAATCTGTAGAAGGCAGAAGAGGAGGGGGGAAATACTAGAATGAACATGAAGAAATGAGGAGGAAATAAGAAAAGGAGGAGAGGAGTAACGATAGAGATGAGAAGCAAGGAAAGAAATGAAACTGAGAAAGAAAGATGAGAAGAGAAAAATAACATGAGAAAGGAAGAGTGTGAAAGATAAACAAGATAAGGAAAGAGAATAAAAGAGGGATGAAGGAAGAGGAAGAGCTAAACAGGGTCAGAAAGAAACAGCACAAAGATGAGAGAAAAAGATGACAAGATGAAAACAAAGAGGAAAAACAGAGATGTAAAAAATAAAGTGGAAGAAAGAAAGATGGGGAAGAAAGAGCGAGCGAAAGGAACAAAGAGGTGAGAGAAAGGGAAAGAAGAAGGATAAACAAAGGTAGTGTTTTAGAGCGAGTGGGAGGCATGGAAGAAAATAGGGGGAGGAGAGAGAGAAAAGCACGGGGGTTCACAAGTAGAGAGAAACCGACTGAGAGCAAAATGAAAGAGCGAGACGCGAGAGTAGGTGGGAGACAAGGGAAAACTGGAGAAGAGAGGGAGGATGCGAAGATGAAAGAGCGAGAAAGAGGGAGGAGAGACAACAGGGTGAAACTGTCGGGGATAGAGCGAGCAAAGTGCCAAACAGATAAATAACCAGCTTACTGGGATTACCAAGTGACTGACACACAATTTGCCGGAGCCAATATGACGTGGCAGTGATAGCTCTTAACCCATTTAAACTTGAAAACAGTCCAAGATGTCCTCCGGTATTTACTGCTGTCACTGTGTCCTGATGCGCTACACTCTCTGTGTGTGTGTGTGTGTGTGTGTGTGTGTGTGTGTGTGTGTGCGTGTGTGTGCGTGCGTGGGTGCGTGTGTGTGTCCAGAAACACTACAGAAACAAAGCAATCACACATATAAATGCAGAAAGCAGGGTGTCTGCAGACATTAGAAATAAGTTGAGAGAGCTGTTTAATGCTACCTAGGTTGATTCTTTCTGAATTAAGAAAAATGTACTACATGGCTAAAAGTATGTGAACACCTGAACATTACACCTGTAGAAGTGGGAAAAGTTGTGCAACTGTGAAGAGAAATGATACCAATAGGAAATGATTAATGTGATATTAATCTGTGTTTTACATATTATAATTCTACCCGAGCACTGTTTTAATTTGATAATGGACGCTTATGGTAATGAAACTGATAACAAATATGGCTGAAAAAGCAGATTTTAGGTCATTTTTTTATCTTAAATGTTTCAGGACCCGGAGATACCCCGATACCTACATACGTGCATCGGTCCCAACTCTCGTAACACTTGGACAAATCAAAGCACCTGATTCATTGCACTGACACACACCAACGCACATGCACATGTACACAATCACTACCCCACATTTTATCCTCTGATGAAATTCAACAACAAACAAAAACCTACAATAGTGGGGATGACTGCATTGCACTTGCACTTTACATACTGTGCTGCTATTCTGCACAAGCTGCTACTCTCCACTGCACTTTAATACTCTGTGCCCAAGCTCGTCCTATATGTCTGTCTATATGCTGTATTTTATGTGTTTTTATTCTATTTATTTCCTTGTTTTATACTGACATAAGCTGGGGGAACAATATCTCATTTTTTGTATGTATGGAAGTACACAAGAAAATGACAATAAAGTAAATCTTGAATCTTGAATGAGAGAGAGAGAGAGAGAGAGAGAGAGAGAGAGAGAGAGAGAGAGAGGAGGCAGGCCAACATAAGGAGTGGGCCTATAATTGGAAAGATGTGAAAAATGAAGTGTCAGTTTGGTCAATAACGGGCAAAGGTCACAGAAGCAGGAACCCAAACTCGGCACAGAGCACGCTCATTAGAGCGACCAATCAGATCTTGCCTGGCTGCCCCAGACCATTAGTCATCAGAGGTAGAGGCGGGCACATACACACACACACAGATATTGCTTTGTGTACTGTAATTTCTCTTTTTCATCAGTCGGTTCTCCTCTTCTCTTGCACGTCATCTGTCTTTTATTTTTATCTCCACTCATGTCTCACCTCCTAGTCCCTCAGCTCCTCTGTCGAACATTAATGACAAGTGAAAAAGAAAGACAAACAGTACGTGTGAGAGAGAGAGAGAATGTGCGCGAAAGACACAGAAAGAGAGAGGATGAGACAGAGTGTGAGACGAACAGAGAGACAAAGAGAGACAAGAGAGTGTGTGTTGACTATATAAATGGCCGCTCATTGGAGTGGAAGGCATGGCGGCGCTCTCTGCTCCCACCCAGGCTCTGCCTTCTGGCACTGGCAACCCTACAGACTGCTCGCCTTGACTTTGCTTTCAATAATAAATGAAGTTGCTTTTTTGCCTACAGTTTGTTTGCAACGCCCCCCCCCTTCCTACACCACTGCCAACCCATCATACCACTGCTGCCTTTTTCTCTCTCATAGACACACACACACACACACACACACACACACACACACACACACACACACACACATATTCTTAGACTGCATACGCATCCAGCCTCAGCATAGTTATCTGGTCCAAGGACTGTAGACAAATATTAGACCCTTTGAGGCTAAACATAATATTAATGAAAAATCAAGTAAATCGAAATTAAATTAAATGCAAATTTTACACATTTAGTTAATGTATGATTAATGTATGATTATGTATTGATTATGATATGATTAATCATTAATGTCAAAAAGGCGTCTCTCTTTTTAGCTTTCATTTCCTCAAACGGGCATGCAATCCTTTTACCAATACTAAAACATAAAAAAATCGCTATCTTAATCTTATGACAAGAGGATCATATGACAACAGAAAAGAGAAAGAGAGCAGAAAGAGCCAACTACTTTGTAGAGAGAGTTCTGCAAACTAAGTAGTCAAACAGTACATACTGTACAATATGAACTGTGTAGTCTGGGATACAATAAAAGCAGGAGCACACAAACGCATCACATACACATGCAATCAGATGTAGAGCAGACTGCATGCTAAAGGAGTGTAGCGTGAAAGGAAGACAGAAATCGCTCTCTAGACTTGGGTACGAGCCATCTACCACACCATGTCTGCTCTGCCAATGTGTCCCTGAGCAAGACAACGAATGCCTCCCATGTCCAAAAGTGATCTTAGCTGACCATGACCTCTGACCTCTCTGTGAGTTACTTGTAGCAACTGTTGCAAAAACTTAATCCCTTTTCAAACATCCTGAATAAGCCTGTCAGACATCTGAAAAGGTTTTCTATCATGTATTTGATGTATATGACATCATGTAGCAGACGAAATACACTCGGCACATTGAGCACCTCCCCTTCTGCTCCACCTGATTAATAAGAAAAAGATGGAGACAAAGTCTTACCTTGTTCGCTGCTGTTGTCGCCACTGTGTGATGTGTGTCCGCCGCTGGACGGTCCCGGCGTTCCTCCAGAGCGTGTGGATGCCGTGTCATCATGATCTCTGTTCCAGGATGTCTGTCACAGAGAGAGAGAGAGAGAGAAAGAGAGAGAGAGAGAGAGAGGATGGTTAATAATGAATAGAATGTGTCTTTACATTATGTGGAAGTCCCCACACATATTCAAAAACGCACACTCCAAACAAAATTTATCATATGCCAACTCTCAGCCCAGTCACGCAGTGTGTGTGAGCCCCCGCAAACCTCTTATGGAATGAGGATTATAGGGGCTCGATGAAGAGAAAGGGCCAGACGAATAGCGAGCGAACATGTTGTATTAGTTCCCAGCTTTCTGAGGCATGCAATCCACGGCTGCCTCCATTTGGCTCAAACCACTAGCAGATGAAAATACAAAACAGCTACAACTTAAGATAGGCCGCAGCGAACGCCAGGGAGTGATGTCATCCAAGCAGACCAGAGAGAGAGGGAGAGAGAGAGAGGTAAATAACTCAAAGTATTGCTACATAAGTATGAATCCTCTGTTTTGTCCAAAATTGTAACACAAAATGGATGACCAATCCCACTAATGTAAAATAAAATTTTATTTGGGAAAGCAGAGCCAAGACAGAGACATAACCAAATAAGTTTATATATAATAAAATAAAGTTTTCCCACAATCTTTTATCAAATATAAAATTAAACAAAAATACTGCATGACCAACCAAACTGAAGCTGATTTTATATACTTTATATAGACAAATAAAAAAAGTGAGGCATTACCACGGAGTGGAATTCGTTCCTTTCTCTACGAGTTTAAGAAAAATAACAGATGAACACAAGCAGCTGACTAGACAAAAGAGACCCGGGAGGCCTGGGTTTATATATAGTAAGGTGTGTATGCGTGTGTGTGTGTGTGTGTGTGTGTGTGTGTGTGTGTGTGTGTGTGTGTGTGTGTGTGTGTGTGTGTGTGTGTGTGTGTGTGTGTGTGTGTGTGTGCGCGCGCGCGCATGTGTAAGGGTAAAGGACAGTAGTAGACCAGAGTGTCACCAAGCAAATGGTCCAGACAGAAGGATAAAGGGAAGACACACATACAACATACACAACACACACACACACACACACACACACACACACACACACAACAATTAGGTACAGGTAAGCAGACATGACATACAAACACATACGGTCAGATACAACATACATTAAGTTAAATTTAAAGAAACATAGATATACATAGACACTGCATAAAACAAACGGGCACACACACACACTCACACTCTGCCAAATACGAAGCTGCTACATATTATTGAAACTTAACCAGATGTTACCTATTGTCTCTTAGTGCCTCTGAAAAGCAACATTAGCACTGAGGACAGGAGAGAAAAGAGACTTTAAAATAGAAGGAAATGGAATCTAATGTCTTATCACACGCAGCTGGCTTTCACAAGCAAACACGCAACAAACAAAACAGGCACACACAAACACTCGAGCCTGCTCTGTCGCCCTCGTGAGCCTATCTTTAGTCTGTCAAATCAAATGAAGCCGATATCAAGGGGCAATGTGGTGTTTGCATCACGCTTCTAGGGCTATGTGACGAAATGAATGATAGAAACCCAGATGGAGGAAGAGAGGAGGGAGAAGAGAGAAACACACTGGGGAACAACTGGTTTCAATTGGGATACTACAAGCAGCGCTGACTCTGCGAGGAGGATTTGGAGTCGAGTTTAGAATTATGAAAAAGAAGCAGACATTTAGTCATGACACAGGGTTTGTTTTAAACAAAACGTAGAAGGAATAAAATAACAGAAAAGAATATACAAGTCAGCAAATTCAACACATTTGGGTTCTATTAGAGCCCGTTTGATGTTCCTGGGCTATGAAATTATAATCCAGTGCTTACATGGACGATATAATCGTTGTTTTCCAAATTAGGCTTTGAGGCTTTGCAATAAAGAGGGAAGTCACTGCACAAAGACATGACTAGGATTGTGATTGGGTAGATAAACGTTGATTTTAACGGGGATAAGACACCAAGAGGGTCTTTTCTCCCACTTTTTGCAAATTCTTTTTTTGCTGACCGTAGAACGCTGAAAAATGAAACACCAGTGCATGACCGAGTAACTTCAGAGAACATCAGAAGTGAGGTAATCCAGACCACATGCTCAGCACGCAAACAGTTAACTCTGGCTTCTGCCAGCTCCTCCAAAAGTGCAGCTTTTAAAAATGAGCAGATCTTGTTTATTCAGAGCTCTGTGAAAAAGAAAGAAAGCACAGTACCCCCGGGGATGTCGAACGGCAAGTATTAAAAAACCCAAGAGAATCAGCGCGCAAAAGGAACATGTTTTTTCATTTTCTTTTTGTTTTAATTCCGTAACAAATTCCACTTGAAAATATAATTAGAAAGTGGAGGGGGAAATGGCAAACTACTGCATTAGCTGTAATTGAACAAAAGAGCGCTTTGCCTGCTGGGAGGTGGCCGCTGAGGCCCCATGGGAAAGGGGGCGGGGCTGAGACAGGGTCTAGTGGCATCTCCGCGGGGACACGGACTTTATTTATAATCACAGGCCGCCCTTGGACGGAACAGGCCCGGCACTGATCCAACACTCAATTAATACACACACGGCTGAGATCACACAACACACACATACCAGTACACACAGGTCGCACGTGCACACACACCCATACACTTATACGTTAAAACACTTTTTTGGTCACTTAGCTTGTACACACACACACACACACACACACACGCACACTAACTCACAAATACCTTTTATCTACCTTATGCAAACACATCACAGCACCACCATACTGACAGCCCCTGTTTAACAAAGGACACACCTTGACCACAAGACACACAGCGACAAAAAAACACACACACCCTGTGCCAACAAGACTGCACACAATGTAGAGGTCCACCTTCAAAATATGGGATATGTAAATCCACAAGATGAATAGATGCATAAACAGAAAGCTTGAGGAAACAGAGAGAAAGAGAGAGCTGTCCCTCTGCACACATAACTACACACTTGATTTATTCTATTTCCCCTTAATGAGCCGCCATGGTCTCTCTCTCTCTCTCTCTCTCTCTCTCTCTCTCTCTCTCTTTCTCTCCACCTCTCTTTAACTCTTTCTCACCCTTGCTCGCTCTCTCCTGTGCGGGATCTAGATTAATTCAATGCTTAATTGTTTAGTAAATTCAATTTTCCACATTCTATTCTGCCTAGCTTTAGCTAAAGTTCTTAAATCTGCCGTGCCAAGCCGAGGGAACCCTGTTTGGAAGCCATGCATACCTTTTTTTCTTTTTCTTTTTTTTTTTCCTTACCATTTTTCTTCCTTCCACCACCCTAATTCACCATGAAAAGATTTTCCTTGCTGGAAATTCTGATTCCACTATGATCGGTGAGGCATTCCAATCCAATGCATTCTCATTGTGCCGCGTCTAAGACGCGAGGGGGGCTTCCCTTTCTCGCTGTGCCAGGCCCCATATCATACAAGCGCTCATGCAAGAAATGTTGCCTTGCCAATTCATTTGCAATAATAAAGAAAATGGTTAAGGTTGTTGTGCTTTGCCCCCTTCCCTCACTCTGAAATATCTTTTGTGATGATATGGATATTTACTTTTCGCTCTGTGCCAGCGAGCGTGCAGGAATAATCATATGTGCATACTTAACGGCACAGACATAAATATCCAAATAACCCCACACACATACTGTACACTCTTCAGTGGTGGTACATCTGAATCAAAGATGACAGTTGGGCTACTCCATCCCCCAGAATTCTTTGGTGCATATGTTCTCTGCGATTGTTTTCTTTAACACCATTTTTGACCTTTGCAGCAGCACAGCTTCCTCAAGTTGAAATCTGCGAGAATGCCATAAGTGTTGCAGCAGCGAGATGGCCAGCAATAACTCCGGACACATTCTCCCACTCAGCTGAAGGCTGGTGAGGAAGCTGTTAGTGAAAGGGGCTGAAAGGCCAGCTATTGTAAACTCTTGTTTACTTTGCTTTCCACTGTGACTAGATAAAGCAGGATCTGCCTCTCTGATAACCGGCCAGACAAGTGCTTGCCCAACTACCTCCGCTTTCTCTGCTCTCTCCACCCCTCTCCTGC
Source organism: Perca flavescens (assembly GCF_004354835.1). NCBI lineage: Eukaryota > Metazoa > Chordata > Actinopteri > Perciformes > Percidae > Perca > Perca flavescens. The sequence goes on from NC_041347.1 coordinate 26,425,602, forward strand.
CCTCGCCGCAATATTAGTGCTTCCAAAATGAAAAGAGGGGCTGATAATCGTATGCGTGGTGCAAAAAATAAAATAAAAGGACTGGAAGAGCAAAAGACCCTCCTCCCTCCCATTCTGCACCCCCACCCCCCCCCCCCCCCCCCCCCCTTTCTCCCTAACTCTTCACAATAGACAAAGAAAGAAGAAATAACCTTATAATTGCTGAAGGGGGTGAGAGAGAAAACTGGATTTGGTCTCTTGAGTAAGTAAAGTATGCTACATTGAATAGCCGTCAGGTACTCTTCAATCGGCTTTTTAAAACTGGTGGGTTAACCTCATAGAGACAACCAAAGATAATTACATGTTTGAGATAATTACCAGAGCTTTCAAAGTCCATTTAGATGACACTCGCGGAAACTGACAAAGTGATTTTCTTTCTCTGTGGCCTCTTCCACTTCAGCTCTCGCTGCAGACTCCTTGTTTACTCTCTGCAAGCTGAAATCCAAACAAAAACATTAACTCGAGTGCTCTCCCCTCCGCGCTATCTAACCCCTAAACAAAGCATATTTCTTTTCATTCAGTTGCGAATGAAAAGGCAGGCGTCATTTCTTAATGACATGTTTTGCTGTGGTTTCTTTTCGTTAGCCTAGCCTAGCTTGACTCGCAGCCGCTGTGCTGGGATGTTCTCGGTGGATCCCTTGGAGACGGGCTGTTTGTGACGGTGGCCATTGTCAGAGGCTTGCAGGGGGTTAAGGGGGAGAGGAACTTTCCATTAGCTAAGTACACATGTGTTAAGCTAGGTTATTGTTTACTTAGCCAAAGAAACCACAGCAGGCCTCGGGGACAGACATGGCAGCCCATCATAAGTAACACGAGACACAAGCCAAGAACTTTATTTGCAATTGGGATTTTGTGGCTATCACAAGAGAATAGCTATGACACAGTGCTACTCCTCTAAGCAATAGTTTCCAGCAATACTACATGATTTAAAAACAACTAATAAATCAACTGAAAAAACTCCAGAACCTAGTACAAAAAAGTTGATGTCTGAAAAATGTATAAAAGTATATAAGAAGCTCCTGACACTCTTGTTCTTTGAAGTCACCCTGGCCCTGATTTGCTTAATCAGAATCACCCCTACTTGTTATTCCACCACAATAATGAAGAGGCTAAGAAACACACAAGTCACGTGGTCGCCTCTTTGTATCACTTGTTGAATCCCTAACAGCCGCCCTGCATTCACTCCCCAATGGAAAAAAAGGGGAGTTCAGGGGAGGGGAGGGAGGAGGGGGTGTAGAGGGGGGAGGGGTGAGAGGGGGTCAAACCCCTCCTCTATTCAACTACAAAAGCTGCTATTACCAACAATCACCACGAAGATTCAAAAGTCTGTATTACGATCAGCAGCGTGCCACTGTAGGAGAGACGGGGAATGAAAAAGAGAGAGAGAGAGAGAGAGAGAGAGAGAGTGCGTGCGCCTGCATAGTCGGCTGTAACTTGATCCATACTTCAACAAGAAGCGGATAGATTAGCGATAGTGGTGTACTGATTAGGAAAATAGTGGCTGACCCCAGCGGTCAGGGTTTCCATTGAGTTAGGAGGGGAGGGGGCCAGGGGTCACTCTTTGACCGCCAGAGTTACCTAAACCAACACTGCTGGGTCTCACTGACCTGGAAACCAGCACTTGTATGGCATAACAGTGCCAATTGTTGGGAAAAGATACCGCGATAGCGCTATCAAGAGTAAATTCTTACACAGTGACCACAACACTAAGCTCACACAAGCAGGGTTTGTTTAGGAAAGATTGTGTGGGACATGAGAAAAACAGCAACGGTCCTAAATGTAGATGGTATTTTAGATTGTGGGCTATTTCACATTGTTTTTACATGATTTCAACAGCAAAATCAGTGTCACCAAAGCCTCTATAATATAAAAATACCTCTTCACTAAATTAACTCCACAGGTCAACTGCTGAGCATTCATAATCACTTAAGACTTTCTCACATCCACAAAAAGGCAAGCAGAGAATAATTTTTAAGGGAAATCTCAATTATTTCCAGCCCACTTCAGCCTGCATGGCTCAATCAAGTAGAGGAGCTCTTGAGACTTGGAGTGAGTCCTCAGCACTATTAGTAGTGTTCTGCTCTACAGCGGAGAGCCGAGGCCCTCGGAGTTCATTAGCAAATTGCTGCGCCCTTCCCTGTGCTCTCTGCGCAATTAAAGGCAACTGTGCAAATGACGTACAGCGGCGTGGAAATAGATCCCTGCTTCTTTAGACTGAGGTGAACATGTGCGTCAGGCAAATAGGGATGCAATCAGCAGAGCGACTGTTGCCACATTTCCACAACAAGAACTGAGACAGACGCAGCCATATTTAGTGTGGACACGAGCCTTTCCACATTAAAGGCCTCTGCAAAATTCACTCAGAATTATGGAATTTTATTGTCTTTTATGTTTATATGCAACTGAATGTGTAGGTCTAATGGGGCAGCTGGAAATGTGCTGCTTCAAGTGAAGAAATGAGGCAAACGTGGTGGGAAGCTCTCCAGGGAGTGGCGGGGAAAGGGTTAAGAAAGTCCAACTGGTGCTAACCAGTCACTCCACTCACATAGCACCTGAGGGGGGTGCTGCATTTATCAGGCCAGTCTGAACACACACATACACACAGCAGTGTACACACACACACACACACACACACACACACACAGAGACATACACATATGCATACACTTGTAGACACATGCATGCACACTGTTCGTGCACATTTGCACACACACACACCTATACATACAGACACACACACCTACACAGAGACACACACACACCTACACACAGAGACACACACAAACACAGGAGGGTGAGCCCAAACAGGCTGGGCTGCATTCACAAGCCAGCGCAGAGCCTCTCTGACTTTTTCACCTCTCAGCTATGCTCTGCTTTCTTTTGAAAGGGGCGCCCAGCATCCCTCCATACTCGCCTGTAAAGAATATTCTGAAAATTACTGTCCTGACGCAAGGGTGCATAATGCAGCAAGAAAGTCAGCGTTGTTGGATTGTTGAGTTTAATAAATTCAAAGTATTTTTTTTCCTCTGACAATTTTTTTCCTCCTCTGCTACAGTCGCCTCACTGGAATAAATTGGTTTATGAATAAATGAGCCTGCTTTCTCAGTCTTGTTAACATTGTTCTTTTGTGCAAATTCTCAGCATTTTTTTCCAGTCCACTTCAACTTTATGCCCGAGGGCATATATTAAAAATACATATGGAAAGGGATAATGCACACACAACGCAAATTCGTTAAGGATGTCACTGCCTAACAACCGCAGATAAGATGTCACACAAAAATAGCCCACGAAACTCAAAATATATATATTCAGCAGCATGTAAGTTATGGAGTGTAGTGCCATTAGATTGACAATATAAGTATTCAGCAGTGAGAGGCATGCACCCTCCGCCTGTCTGGATATACCCATTTATACACAGCCTGCTGTTGTGGACAGCCTCCATGTTATCCTACTGGAACATCAGTCAATCCCTCAATATTACACATCTGTCAAAAAGTTTCCCCTGCGTTGTAATGCAAACTATCTATGCCTGTAGGTCATTTATATTATTCTGTCATATCAGCGTAAACAAAAGCTTTTAAGTTTTGCCCTGAATTGGATATATGTAGGGACCATCATTATATTAAAATAGGCCATGTCTTCATCTTACAGTCAATTAAAGATCTGCATCAGTGCCTCAAGCACATCATAATTTTCTTCATATACCTAGAAACCCAAAGGTTTTAACAGACTCTATTTCCATATCTATATAACATAAGGCTCCTGACCTATCTAATAAAAAAAAAAAAAACTTTGAAAACTGAATCCCCAGAGAATACAACATCCCTTCAAAGAGACACTTAAATGCACAAGTGGTGTCTGTGTTATTTAATTCTGTTCCTGGATTAAATGAAGTATAATCTTCCGGGTGATCTTTCTCATTTCCATAATCAGACATAAGGGCCGGGGATGGCATGCGCGGCGGGGTGGGGGGCTTCCCACTCAGGCCCCAGTCCGCTCACAGTCCTGCCATTCAGCCCATAAAAAAGCCGATGGCTGCCTCTCTCTCTACTCAGACCGGCCACTCAACCATATGGAAGTCCGCGGATTTAAATTATTAAGCCTAATCGCTTCATTACTTTTTATGTCGGACTATCCAACTAATCCCTTTAATTTGTCCACTTGATTTTTTTCCCCTCATCGGTATCCATAGACTATATAGTCGCTACTCTCCTAAACCATTCCTTGAAACTCTTGGGGTAGTTTGACTTATTAAAACATGGTCTCATAGTCTACAGCCCTGTCTCCTACACAAATGACTCGAGAAAATCCAGATTTGCATAATTCTAATCATCGGTTGCTGTTATCATTATTTAACGGCAGTGTATGGACCATTAGGGTCATGCCTGCGCGCACACTACAATGTCCCCGGAGTACCAACACTCAGTGGAGCACATAATGAAGGCTGTGGTTATCTCTGATATCGGCACAAAAGAAAACACTCCCTAATCTACTTTTAATACGCTGCTTCTATTGCTTTTCGAAAACAAACCTTCTTATTGGTACTGGATCTGGGCGCTCTGAGCGAAATAAAGGAGGAAGAGAAGAAGGGTCTCGATAAGCAATGTGCACTCATGTCTAAGGAAAAATACTGACAAGACGCGTAATGAACCGTGAACTCCAAAGTGGAGAAACCAAGGCACCTCAGCCACAGTGTGCAGCCCGTCCTGCTGCTGCTCTCCTGGGCTAGACAACAGAGAGGAGCTGATAACGTTTCGCTTTGGTTCAAAATAGACACAGAGAGGAAAGAAAAATGGAGAGAGGCACTAAATTAAAATCGACATGAAACAGGTCAAGTTTATGGCGATGCTTTTTCGAGCTAATCTTCCCAGGTCGGTTCCGGGTTCACGTCTTAATGGGCCAATAATAGCAACATTATTCAGAATTTTTTTCATTCCGATGGATGGAATGTAAAACGGCCTTAATCATTATGCAAATAACAGCGCAGCGGAGTAGTGACCCAGAATAGCTGAATAGCCAGCAGGGAGAACACACACACCACACACACACACACACACACAGAGACAGAGGGAAAGAGAGTGAGATGTAGGCTACCTGATCAAGGGCCACCGATGATCTTGTGATTTCCTCGCTGTCAGATTTGGACCCGCCCTCTCTGTCGTCTATGACCAAGTCGATGGGCATTTTGCCTTTCAAGCAGCTGATGTACCGGTGACAGAAATTATCACACAGCTCGTGAACCTTCAGAGAGAGAGGAGGCAGAGGCGGTTACACACTCACCCAAAAGGGACATCATCATATACGACTGACATGTGCAACCACAACACAGCCCCAACTCTCTCTCACTCACACACACAAGCACACACACACACACACACACACACACACACACACACACTACAGCCTTTGACATGCAAAAGAGTTTTTAGGCAATTTGGCAAACCCAAAGATCACAGCACAGTTGTTGCATCTAAAATATTTAAATATTTTAAGAGTTAACATGAAGCATGACAGAGTGATCGCTGACACTATATTACCGTTTTGGCACTGTAATACATAATTAGGCTAAATATGGTCATGAACTCCTTTTTTTTTTTCTCCAAAAAGTTTTATTTTTTTAATCTAAAATTCTAAAGGCTGAGGTGTGTCCAGTTCCCGTGCCGTGCCGTGCCGTGGCAGTGCGATCCATCCGGACTGTGATCGTAATTTTATTTTTTCTCCTCTCAAAATAGAGATATCCTCGAAAATTGACAGTGACAAGAGGGCTCAGGGGCTACAACGCACTCAACACCCGTGTTAAATTCATCATCGGTGCCCCGGGTAGTGGCCATTAGAGGAGGGTGACCCGCTTGACTGACATTTAAGGTAAACTGTTTAATTCCGTCGACTTATTACATTATCGCTGCCAATGCGGAGCATCTTATCGCCCGAGAAGCAAAAATGTCAGATGGGCAGAGCAATACAGATAACTGCAAACCAACTCAAACTTGATTTACATACAAATGGTATTTATAGAACTATAAAGTATACAGTTTACAACCTCTTTTTTACAGCACAGGTTGCATAATTTGAGAAGGGCAGTGCATGGGAAGCAACTTTTAAAGACTAAAACTTTTAACAGCTTTCCTAATATTCCATAATGTTACAGTTTGGGTTAAAGTTGACTGTACATGCTACTGTAGTCCATCTGATACGGAGACAAATCAGAGTTTTACACCCACTACTCCCTCTATTCACAGATGGCTGCTGGGGCCTTTTTGCCCTCCACAAAGAATCATTTCTAAAAAACCCGCAAAGTTCGCCTATGTTTCACCTTGCATGCAATTTCTGCCAGCATTAAACTTCATTAAAACATGCGGGGAGATTTGACCACAGAGATATCCGTTCCAGTTGTAACAGCTTGCGTCGTGATTAAACGCGGAAGAGAACTGGCCCCTTGATTGATTTTGACGCTAATTATAACCGACTAGCAAAAATACATTTTTGCAAATACAGCCCATAGGTCTGAAGTGGCACACCGGACAGAAATGGCGAGAGAATATTACCTTCTCCAGCTCCAGAAGATGAAATCGTAAAACTTGAATGGCTTGAATCATCTGAAAAATTAAAATAACAATGAAAAATGAGCTGCTCACATCTCTTGGTATTAAACAGACACGTGTTTCTCAATACAAGTAACCACAGACGAGGAAAATATTCATATGAATGGATTTTATGTGGAACTAATATTAAACTTAGACGTTATTGCAATATGGAGAGCAGGCATACAGTACATGCTGGTGCTGCAATAAGCCTCAGAGTCAGAGATCTATTAGCCACCAACTAGTCGTGAGGAAAACGTAACTGTCACATCACATTCAAAGTACCAAACTGTACAAAGTGAAAAGCATGAATAGAATAACTTTCCAGGCAGAGTTCAAAGGTTTGTGTCAGCTGTAACAGCGGCCCTTCATCTACAGATACAACCGGGGGCCATCATGATATCAAACCGCCCAGAGAGAGGAACAGCACCTCCAATCCTGCTTTGACTTTTCAGAACCGGCATGGCTCTCTGACACATACAACCCGTCAATAAGCATGCAAATAACAGCTGGTACATATAAAAAAAAGACTCTGGGAAAAAATAGAAAATGTAATTGCTCACATACAAAAATATAATGTATCTTACCAGATTATCCAATTCTGGATTTGATGAAAATAAAGGCTTTTCTGCCCGGATCTAAAAGCAAAAACATTTTCACAAAATATATTAATATATGATACAGTTATAAATATTGTATAACGTAAGGTTACATGTAGCATGTAAGTGCACGTAATGGTGTAGCCTATTAATTCCTACTTTACGCACAGCAAACACTATGCAATTTAAACATTTTAAGTCACTTTTCTTTATTAGTGAATGCCATTTTATTTCCTCTCATTGCAGGCTTAACTTTACGCACAAAAGCAAGAGCTCCACACGTAATGCATGCAGGTGAGAGCTCAACCAGCCCGAGCATGCAGATTAAAAAAAAAAAGTCAAACTTTCCTGACCTGTTTTGCAAACACTGCTATGTCCTCATTGAAAGATTCCGATGAACAGACGTCTCCTCCCGCCACCCCGGGCTCTCTGGGGGTGCAAGTCGCTAATTCACATTTCTCAAAAATCAGTGCAAGCAAGGGGAACAGGGGGTGCCTGGAAACACACACAATAGCAAATGTCACTAGAGAGAACAGCGCCGGGGTCAAGACTACTCCAGGCTAGATTTAGCCAGCCATGCTACTCTTCAACAACTCGCCCATGGGGACTGCTGCTGCAGCCCATGCTATTATATTATGCAGAGGCTCGGAGAAAGGCTGCAAACAGCGGGCAGACTTCTGTGATTAAATCTAGGCGCGCCTAATAGCATAAAAGCTTTAGAGTCAGTCAAACAATTTCTTGCACAGGTCTCCGTTTGGATCCAGGTGTGTGTGTGTGTGTGTGTGTGTGTGTGTGTGTGTGTGTGTGTGTGTGTGTGCGTGTGCGTGTGTTTGGCGAGAGCCTCTGAAGCTGTAGGCGACAGGATGTGCGCACATTTGTTGATTATTTATTGTTTAGGTCATCAGAGTAAATATGTGCAGACTGGTAATGTGTTGAAAGTTAGGTCAGTATATGGCGTAAGATGGAGAAACTGTTACTGGCATGTTTAGCCACCGTGAAGATATCATTCTTAGTTTTTTAATTAACTCCTGTAAATTAATAAATGACATGCATATGTGGGATTCCCTTCAAACGCGATATATTTTTAATTTCCTGAAGCCTGGCACATTATACACAATTAATTAAAATTGTTAAAAGAGAGAGGTAATTATTTTGCTCATAAACGATAAAACATTTAAAAGAAATTAAGCAAGTCAAATAAAAAAAAAAAAAATAATAATACATAATTATTCTTAAGAGTCAAAATACATTTTCCAGTGAACCAAATAGCGGAACATTTATGAGATAAACTCCATGAGTAAGCTATATTTCTTTTTCTAATATTTTTTGCAGTTGTTTAGCAGCGGAAAAGCGTAATAAGCATGAACAAAAAAATAATTCCCGAACTGTGCAACAATAAAAGAACAAAAAGGGCAGCAGCCACTCTCTTTCCCAGCGCCTCTGCAGCAGTTTGGGCTCCGTGCAGTGTTTGGCTGAAACACTTCACCGAGACGCACGGCCGTCCCGGGAATTGAGATGGTGTCCCTTTGCACCCTCTAGCCCACTCTGACTGCCCCCTCCAGGCCTGGATGCACGCCTGCCTGCCAGAGAGTGAGTTTCCCCGTGGACCGGAGGCTTGCACCTACCCGTATATAGCGTCTTTATCTCTCTTGAGAGCGTCGTTAACAGAGGAGCCCATACTGGGAGGCATGGTGTTGGTGTGGGCGGTGTGCGGATACTGGTGGGAGTGCAGCTGGGGCCCGTGGTTGAGGTGCACCGCCTGCATGGACCGGGCGCCGTGCGGGTCTCCGTACATGGTGGTCGGGATGCCCACCCCGTCCATCCCGTAGTGGGGCAAGTCTTCGTACTGCACACAACAAACACGCGGGTGAATATTCATGCACAAGAATAAACTCTGATTATAACTTTGCTATAAAACCACAAGTCAGGAATATGTTATAAAAGTTATTTGAAGTATTAGAAGTGAGACTTGAAGTCTTGTTTTTCTTCTAAATAAAAAAATAAAAAAGGAACATAGGGCAAAATAGTTTCATTAATTTCTAAAACAAGTCGACATGTTTCAGTATTTTTCTTAATTCAAAGGGGTTTCCTGACACTAGTGATCTGAGCTGCCTTTTTCTGCTTTCTTTCATGCTACTGACACTCTTCACATATGCAAAACAAGAGAAATAAATTCACCTCGGTCCCTTTATTTCGTACTTGTTTTCAGGGAAAGTTTTAAAGACTGTAATCTACGTGACTTGTTAAGCAGGATATTGTTCACAGTAAACAGACTATTGCGTTTATTCTAAAGTGAAAACTACTTTTTGTTTTCAACTTATTCACAGTGACCCTTGTAGCTCAAATAAATATGAGTGATTTAATATGTTTTAAAAATATTGGGAGTAGAACAAGTAAAACTAAAGCTACATGCCTCAGTTATTATTATTACTACTATTATTATCATTATTATTATTATTATTATTATTATTAGGAACCAGGCAGTATAAGTTTGAACTCCACGTCTGGATTCCTGTGTTTTCAGTGTGTACAACAACAATTGTCTTAAACTTGTAAATTGCAGTGTTTTCTAATTTTAAAGGCTCATGATTGTGCAGCATGTAATAACCCACCAAGCACACTGTGATTAGTGCATGCCACAAACACAAGTAAACGCATGTTGCGATTTTCAGATGATGTTAAACTGGAACTGAGATATTCAAACTTTTTCACGTGTCAGTTTTGAGTTGAATAATTTAGTCTCGCCTTTAACACGGTTGTTTTGGTAGTTGTTAAACTCTGCCGGTGTGCTTGAACGCAGAAATGTTGATTTAGGTATGCTGAAGCCTAAGTAAAAGCTTTACTCGAGGTTTGCTTCTTTAACGGATAAAAAAAGAGGCTTGAATTATTGATAGTGCTCTCTAGAAGTGACAAACAAGTGCCGGGAAAAGAGTAAAAAGCATTTTCACTTAAAGCTGAGCATTTCGACCCTAAAGGCAAAGAGGTGCAAACCCCAGCGTGGTGCAGCTCCAGTGCCAAACTATAGCAGCTAAATGTGTCCAGTGTGCCCCCAACATCTCTGCTTTTACACTGTTTACTATCCGTGTGACGATCCCAGCCGCTGTTCTGAAGCTGGAGCGTATGAATCAAAGCGTTTGTCATCACCTCATTGCCAAAAAAAAAACTGCCTCACTGGCATTATGCTAATTGTGCATGTTTTAGCACATTTTGCTGTGTAAAGTCGAGTGATGAAGCAGAACTGACAGTGAATTAAGGATTTTTGTTTTGTCCAAAAATGCTCCACTCAATATGAAATCTTGACGGAACAGTCTGAGGAGAAATGTGGAGATTTGTTTTGCCTCTATGCCCTCCCCCATTTCGCTTCCAGTAACTGGCCTGTCATAACTAATCTAAAAAACATAGCCGATGTGAGATATGATCACGCTTCCAATGTCCCTCAGTGGTCCGGTTTGTGGTGCAAACGAAATGGGCCGCGCGTAATACCGTTCCAAAAGACGCCAAAAAAAAAATGAAACTGTGTCTCCATGTGTCAGAAGACGACAGAAACTTTCGCCGCAAGTATGTGTCCGTGCGGGTATGTGTGTCATTAAGCCACGTTACAGTGCAGGATTGCATTCAAGCACAGCAGACTTAGAGAAACTTTTTAGGGGGATTGCCCTACGTACCCGTTGCGCCATAACCCTCCTGACTCCCTGGTCGTCCTTTCAGTTTAGATAAATCCCCTCTGAGGCCAGGGTGGAGACGAAATGAAGAAAGAAATCCAAATAAATGGGAAGATGTTTCAGCCAAAATCCCGTATGCCTCTTTTTCTCCACGGAACGGTGAAGCCAGCCCCCGCTTTCTGCGCAAGTTTAGCCCAGGCGCGGCGAATAGGTCCTCGGCTATCCTCGGGGCAGCGGCGCCACGCTCCTTTTCCAAAACCAGAATGAAAATAAAATAGCCCCTCAAACAAAACTGGCGACTCTCATGCCTTTTTGCCACTCCGCCTGTCAGTCAAAACGCGAGGGCTTGTCAAAAGTACCGGATGAATGATGGTCCGACGCGCGTCTCCAAGGGATCGGCACCACCTAAATGTTAATGGTCACAATCACAGTTAAAAAATGAAGCAGCTCTCCTCTCGTTTTCTTTGATCACTCTCGGCTCCCGGCTTGATTTTCTTATGCAAAAGCGTCTAGAGGAGATCAAGAGGAGGTGGGGTGATAATTCTGGCTTAGGCTTTCTTAAAGGAGCCACGATCGATGCTGTGCGTGTGTGCGTATATATGTGTGTGTATGTGTCTGTAAGTGTGTAAGTGCGTGTGTATCCGTGAGCCGCCTGCCCGTTTGTGTACAATGGATGTGTGTGTTGAGCTGAGGAGGAGCGGAGGATCTGGACCAGACTGCTGAAACCCGGAAGTAGTGGTGGCCATAACAGGTCGCGTCTTACACAACGCACCGGGCTGCAGCAAGTCGTGCGGAGAGGAGGGGGGGGTGGGAGGACCATGCGAGACCAGCCAGACGCACAGCGAGATGCAACAACACGGGGATAAACACCGAAGATCCAACTAGGACTCAAGCTTCATGTCTAATTCTCCTAAAATGACTTTAATCTTCAGTCTGGGGCCGTTTGTAAATACTGAAAAGCCTGTATTTCGGGATTGACGCGTCCAGTATCCACATCTCTGCTTGTAAACACTTTATTAACGGCGAATTGAACAAGCTTTCAACTCTGATGTGAGATATTGGGAGGTATGTTATCGAGAGCTTATATGATCTGATTGTATATCAAAGTTTGACTGGATATAACTTCATAAGCATTCCTATCATAAACTAATAATAAGCTAAAAGTATTATTCTAATAGTTTTATAGTCAGGTTAAGTTGCTGGTAGGCTGTCACCACCATGTCTGAATGTTATCCACAGTGCAGGCTGGAGCCAAACATCCAGTCTGGCAGGTTTTGACGTCTTGTAGCGTCTTGTCACAATTAACTTCTGTAGCCTACAGACGGTTTGCTTGCACGTTTGAATTAATGTGCATACGATTTGACAATGGGAATGCAAATGCTATAAAATGTTAGGAAAGTGTCAACTCCAGATAAAAAGAACAATAAATACAACTGTCTTCAAGTTACTTTGCGAGAACGGTTTATATTGAATTTGAATATTTTATTGTTTTATGTGCAAAAGCAGATGAATTACTCCCCATCCTGACACTGACCCTTCATGCTGGATTCTGTAAAGAAAAAGTCATTAAAACGTTAGAGAAGCTCTGCAAAGCATCTTTTAGATCCAAATAACAGTTCACATGTCATCCGTCCCTCTCCCCCACAGCAGCGCTGAATGGGTCGCTCCAGTCTGCCCGGGCTGTCCAATGGCAGAGGGGCTCAGGAATGGGAGCCCCCTATTGGCTCCCCACATGATCGATCCGGACCTGATTGATCGGTTTTAGGCCACATTTGCGAGGAGGCGCAAACTAAACATCGTCCGCGAACAGAAAACACACACACACACAGTTTTATGTCAACTTCTATAGGCTGTAAATTCACCAAAACACAGAGTATATACATATAGACAAATATATCTAATTTCTCTCTCTCTTTTCTCTCTCTCTCTCTCTCTCACACACACACACACACACACACACACACACACACAGACAGACAGACAGACAGACAGACAGACAGACACCAATGTTCACTTTACCTCCATTCTAAATGCACTCACTCTGACTTAACTTCTCAAAACCAGACAGACCCAACACTCAAATTCAGATATTGTCAAGTTTCTTCTCTCCCAGAAGTTATCATTTCACCGTGTGTCTCTTCACGGTTTGCAGTGCAGAGGTTGTAAAACTTTGGTCAAATATTGATGAGCTTTAATTCATGGAGATGAAACTTAGAATTATGAGTAATTTCAAGAAAAGTTATTATATCATTGAGTAATGTGTGGATGTAAATTAACAAAATAGTTTGAATTTACTACGTGAACTCGTTATATTTCATTCCTCACCGGGATATAAAGGGCTACAAATCGTATTTAATTTAGTCTATCAATGTTTTTATTATTATTATTATTATTATTATTATTATTATTATTAAGAAAAGACTATAACAGCCTCAAAAGCTGCATTAAATATTAACGATATATTTCATGGCATATGAACTCATATAAAGACGGGATAGGTTCCTAAAGGATTTCCAGAAATTCCAGTTTTGTTTATTTTTGTGGTTGTTTTCCACATGATGATCCCGACTACAGGTTTACCCAACTTTTCATTTATTTCTCAGCCCATAACACGTAAACGGAGAGTGTGTAAAAGAGCCACATTATCTCCTGATTATGTTCATAAGGTGTTGGTGGTCGGTGACAGCCTGTTTGAAGATTTTTTTTTTTTTTTTTTTTTGTGCAGCGCGTCCAGTCATCGATCATCTGCCCCCGGTGCCAGAAATGGTGTCATAACATGATAATGCGGCTTCACACATTCGGCGGTGATTCCTGCGGTAAAACCTGAGCGGTGGGATCCGTTGGGACAAATGTACAGGCATGAAATGACTATCAAAGCCTCCTGCAGACCGGCCGGTGAGGCTCCGAGGCGCGGACAGCAGAGAAGCCACGAAGCCGCGCAGGAGCAATGGACTTTTACGCACAGAGATACCGGATCAAATAATAAACTGGGTTGACTTGTACTCGTCGAATTACTTGATTCAATTATTTATTGGTGAGTAGAAGCTCTCATTTTATTTTTATATGGCGTAGGCCTATTTAATTAAACAGCGTAATATTGTCATTGATATTTTCTTGATGGGAAGTTATTTTTAATTAAACAAGAAGCTGTTGTTTAAATCCACTTTCAGCTAAATGTGTGCATTTAGTGAAACGTAAACAGGATTATAGCCTGGCTCACTACACCACAAGGCACACTAAATGTTAAGAGGGTTATAGACAAAAAAGCAAGCTAAATTAACATGAAAGGAGACCACATCAGCGCCTGACCACTGTAAAATAACTACAATGGCATTATAAAGCAATTAAGCTACGTCAATTAGCGTCTATAAAAGCAAACTGGAGCTCCACTTTCTCTCCTGGACTTGCTCTTTCGTGAGGGTCAGCACATTTTGGCATCCTGAAAGAGAGAGGGAGGAGGGGGGGCAAATACCGTCATTTATGTTTAATCCGCTTTGCGATGACGGTAATGCTTTGAGTCGTTTCAATAAAATCAGCAGGTATTACTTTCAAACGGATGAATGTAAATGGACAGCATGTCTGACTGCCGAAACAAATGGATGCGTTATTCCACGGCCTGTGCGCCGTGACTTGAGCAGTTTGGAGACAAAGACGAGCTGCAGCTTTTATGTTAGTTTATCAAAACACACGCAACATGGAAAACGTCTAAGACGTGTATCCCTCTAATGTTACATATTACTATTTTCAGTCGTCGCCAGCTATTTTGAGTTACACTTTTGTAATAAATAATGAAAATTTGAAAATGTATTTTCATACGTGCACTTTGAGTACATTTTTTTTCTCCAGGTCAGAGAACGACTGTCCGAGCCTTTGTGGTTGCCTGTCTGTGTGGAGCCACTGGCTGCCCGAGGTTTCAAACTGAGGTCAAACTTTTTGCAGCTCTGCGCCCAAACGTGTTGGGATCTGCAGAAGGCCACCGAGTCTCTCTGCTTTGTGTCACCGCTGCAGCACACAGGCAGACAGATAAACCTTCTGCAAAGTTTTCACAGCTCATCTAATTATATGAAACTACTAGTATATTATCGCCTGTCAGAATATCCAGCCGGATTCATTAAGGGTGCATTTAGGCGCTGTGAGCTCAGTCTAGGAAAAGGCGCTCGGCTTTGTACGAGTAAATGGTTTCTCTTGCCTCGAAGATTTATTTTAAAAGTTAGTGTAAAACCCAGTGTCACATGTTAAAGGCATGTAGTATAGCCTGATTCTCCATCGTCGTTTACAAACTGTTGTAACGTGTAGCAAAGGGTGACATTATTTTGAATACAGTTTGTCTCTGTAATAGATAATTGTAAAATGATGATAAGGTGTTTGCGAAAGTTTGATGATTAAAGAAAAAGAATGGCACTAATATTAACGAGTGTTCAATCACATGGCACCGAAAACATCCTGGTTAATAGGCTACTATGGCGTGTGTTTAATGGTGTAAAAGCATTGCTTTGGTATAATGGCAATAATATAGGCTAATGTTTCGCAATATTAATTTTAAACCATGAAATCAGTTACAGTGTGTACCAGGGGTAACGCTTTCCTCTGGGAGTTTTCACTTCTGTTGCATCCCGCAGTTTGGCCCCCATGTTAATCTGAGCTGCTCTCGTCTCTCACACACATTAATGCTTAATCATTTGCGCCTTCTACCGGACCTGTTGGAAATTACATGAGCTGCAGAAAGGCAGAGGAAGAGTTTTGCTCAGATAATTAAGATAAAAAGCAACCCCGCAAAATAAATCGACCGTTAAACTTTGTGTGTACTTCTGTTGGATTGTCGGCCTTTTTTATCTTTTCCAGCATGCTGGAACTAAATGCTAAATATTATGTTTGAATCTATAAAGAAATGGTTATATTTCTTGTGATCTTTGTTCATTTAAATAATTTAACATGCTAATAAAATATAGAAAAGTGCTCGTTGTCTTTTGGTGTGTTGCTTTTTATTGCAAATGTCTGTTTTTTTAGTTTTTTTTAGTTTTTTTTTTAAGTTAGATGTGAAACTGTTGATCAAGAGATCAATCAATTTCTATTGCTGCATTCACTCTGAACGTGACCTAAGTAACATTTTACCTAAATATGACCTTTGAGCTTTTCTTGAGCTCCAAACAGAAATAAATTCCAACTAAAGTCATAAAATCTAAAGATGGTAGCATTAAGCATTCAACCCTTAGATTAAGTTTGGTGCGTAAATTAAACTGCACTCAGGAGCTTTAAAAAAAAAAATAACATCTCCTTTCTAGATGACACAATGTGTAAAACTATAACTAGTATCTGCGTTTCAAATATAAAATCATTAATTTAAAGCTTCATTTGGCTCTGTTAAGTCCTTAAAGTTAGACAACTGCTGCTGCTTTCTCATTGAACACCTCATATGTAGGTGTAACATTTATATACACTGTAAACACGGATTTTGGAGGGTAGTAAATACAACACATGCAAACTGTTTAAATTCTACTGCAAATATATTAGTCATCAAGCAAATATACAATAATGGGTAAATTCTACTTACATTACATATTTTATAACAGAAACATTTGCAGCCTAAACAAATATAATAAAATCTACCCCAAAATGATAAGTCTGCAGTTCAAAGTGCACATGCGTCAGTGCTGGTTCTTGGCCAAGACCTATCGTTTCACCGGCGGGACACTGGAGTCAAGCTGTTCGGTTTAGCTAAGGTAAGACTCCTTATTAACAGGTTGCTGTGTGTAATAAACTTATTTAATGGTTGGTTTAGAGTGTATATTTGGCTTGCTTCTCTAGGCTGTTAACAAGTTATTCAATGGCAGTCTGTCATTAAAAGTTAGCAAGCTACCGAGTGCCAGCTAGCTAGCTAATGCGAGAGTTGAAAGGCTAACGTTAGCTTCTAATGTTACTAAAACGTAGCAATGTGGAGATTGTTGGAAGAGATGTTAGTTACGTTACTTCAAACTAGCTAACGTTACCTGTCGTTACCTGTCGTGGCATTTGACAGCGTCACAATGTAACGTTATTGCTTTCACGGCTGAACCATGTAGGCTCTAAATGTAAGCTAACTGTTAGCTAACATTACAGGTAATGTCACCTAATGTTAGCTAGGTAGCCGGATAGATACAGTAAGGTTACCTAATAGTATTGATAAGCCCCGACATTACCTGCTTTTGAGAAAATATATTTTAGGCCAACCTCAGCTACATAAAGTTTGGCTTACTCAGCTTTCATCTTACCAAATCCGTTTGTTATTTAATATACAATACAATTGAGATAGGGGTGGATAAAAAAGGGTGAACTCAACTGTGAGGGCAGTGCAACAACCGGTCAATCTCTGTTACATGCATACGCTAACTACAATACACAAATACACTGTAAATGAGGTGTATGTATATATATATATATATATATATATATATATATATATATATATATTATTATTTTCTTTTTTTTCACTAATAAGTGTAAAGAATTTGTAGAAATAAGTTAATCGCTAAATGCATCTATTCACAGTCCCAATGTGTCGAGAGAGAAAAAGGGATGCAGTTGTTTGACGCCTCATTGAGTACCTTGGGGAACATCAAGAAGATCTCATCCAAGATTGCTAGGTATGTTATTAAATGGTCGATCAATTCAAGGTATTACATGGTTACACATAGGGTTGCCCTGATACAATTGTTTAATTTCCGATAAACACACACACACACACACACACACACACACACACACATACAGTACATAGAAACTGTGGATACTTGGCACAGCCACCATTATGGGACAGACATGCCACCCCTTCTAATGTCAGTTTAGTTTGTAATGAGGCAGGAGGTCTATCCACAATTAAAATCATAATGTAACTTGGTTATATTAATAATGCAGGTTTTTAAACCAACATACTTTATGCAAACTTTCTCACATTACTGCTAATCAGTTACTAAAATAGGGTTAGGGTTAGGGGGTTGAACTGTTTGTCACCGTATTCAGGCACAGACTGTTTCCTGGGAACTTACTGTTGGTGCTGAAGAATGCTCACTGTACAATGCAATCAGACAATTTCATCTCCCAAAGAGCAGTGTCACATTGAAATTCACTAAATTCAAATAATGCATATCATCTCATGGATCAATGTTATTCAAAAGATACATATTGGTTGAGCAAGGACTGAACTCAGTGTGTTTCTGACTGGTACTAGACGGTCAATTCATTTAACCAAAGGGACACGGTGTTGAGATGTGGAGAATGCTGTTTTTTTGTTCAGGCACAGACTGACTGGTTATCTTCAACAATCCCATAAGGCTTTGCAAATATCTGCATATGTTCCTCAAACATAAAAAAAATGTAAGATGTTCATGTTTGGTATAACAAACAAACTGGAATCCACATATGAAGGGTTTAAGAAAATTGTTTCAGTTGAATATGCAGAGTGGAGAGGGTTCTTTTTGTACCTCCTCCTGTCCTTATTTTTTTTTAACATTTCATTGATTAAAAGAAATTGACATGATCAAATATCTCCTGTGTCTGACAATTTTTTTAAAGTAAAGTTTACCTTCCCTGAATAAGTAATGATTAATTACTCATATTGTTCAATTATTAAGTATTAAGTGCTTACAATCAAGAGGTAATGTTACTTACTTTTTATAAGTAATCAGATGTGTAATGTATTGAGAAATATTAGGTAGACTTTACCTGATTTCTTTTAGTGTATCATAGCTGTTAAAAGTAGATATGCTTCACTCAAAACGTGGTGAAATCTACCCAAACAGACTGAGTGCAAATTGTTACCTCACATTTATTGAGTAGATTCTATAGGTTTGTTTTTACAGTGTATATAGAGAGAGTTATAAATGTGTACATTCAAGTGCACACACACACACACACACACACACACACACACACACCAGGTCTGTGTGCTGAATGCTGCCAGTCAATTTTCACATTGTGCCGGTGGCTGACCCGGTGGCCAGTGGTACAATGTGAAAATTCTCCAGCTCCACTTTTATTCTGAAAGGCTGCCAAGTCTGAATTAAACCCACAGATAGATAGAGAGCTCATCACTCTATCACACACACATCACTCTCTCTCTCTCAAGTCTCTCACCCTCCCCTTCCAGCAGCATTTGTCACTGCCGCTATTATTTCAGGTGTGCTAATGGTGTCGCAGACACTTTTGCTGAGAGAGGACAGAGTGAAAAGAGGAGGACTGGAGGAGAAAAGGAGGAACACACAGAGTGTATGTTGTAATATATATAATTTCTCCACCAAAAATCAAGGGGTGAAGGATTTGGGTGTGGAAAGGGTATGGGAGTCATGTGTTGGCCAGTCGCACCGTTCAGGGTGGCAGCGGGTAGATGGGTGAGGATGGGGAGGGGTCTCTCACACCTCCCAGGGAGACTGTGAATTGATCAGCACCTTTGAGAGAGAAGGGGAGGGAGGGAGGGAGGGAGAGAGGGAGAAAAAGTGAGAAAAAAAGGAGAGCGGCAAAGCAGAGGGATGAAGGATGACGATGAGGAGAGAACAAGTGGAAAAAGCTCGGTGTTGGAGCCGAGCTATAAAACCAGGAGGGGGGAAAACAGAGCGATATGAAGGGAGGAGTGAGGGAAGGCTGCAGAGGAGGTGTGAAGACTCATCTTTTCCTGGATGGGTGTGAGTTAAGGCTGGAGTGGAGAGTGGCCTGGGAGCACAGCATAGCCTAGTGGTAATAAACCAGCAAGCCCCAGTAGAGAAACAGTCAGCATCAGCTTTAGATATAAATATTCAGTCTGTGTAGGACATGTTTTCTGAAGTTCATCGATCACTAATTCAATAACACAGCTGTTACAACCTCACAGAGTTGTTTTTCTTAATATGAAAATTCTCCATTTAGTATATTAGTATATTATGTATGGAGGTCATTTTTCTTCAATTTAAGTGTCATGTAGGTTTTTTTTTAATACACTCTGTCATAATGCAGATGATCCCTACTTTTTGTTAGTAAAAGGTCTTTTATTTTAGTAAACAAGGATTTAAAGAACGTCCTACATGTTTGTGTATTGCTTTTTGGTTGTTTCTTTAATTAAAATGATAGATATGTCTGTTTTCCTCAGGCTTTGCAACCAAACTGTACCACATTGACTCTTTTTTGATTTTCAGAGTAAAACCATTCCTTCATATGATGGCTGGTTCCTTGCCCATGCGGCTGGAGTATAAAAGCCTAAACCATGACCAGCATTTGGCTTGTGGCTGATCTGTATCTCCGAGCCTGCAGTAAACACACGGTCACCATGAAAGTTGTAACACACACACACACCACAAAACCACTGTGCAGTACTCAAATAGTATGTCAATGAAGGCGATTAAAAACTAGAGCATTTCAGCTGCCTCTGATTGAGTCACGCTGTTAGGAAAAATTAATTAATTTCCTAGACAAGTGCAGAGTGAACAGTTTCAGATTAAATTTTGACAAGCTTTGTTAATTCCTCTATTCCGGTTATTTCTTGTAAAAGTGTTTCTTCACAAAAAAATGCTAAAAGCATCAAATGAATACAGTACTAAAACACAACAGTAGAAAAGAGAAAGGGGAATTTAACAATAATATAAATATAATCAAGTGAAATCAAATAAAAGGTAGTGCAATATTTGGAACTACAATGGAAATAAGTCTCAGACTTCATATTGTCACACTTGACATTTTTGTAGCTTTGTGTGATTTGACGTCCCCCTTCTCGATGTCAAATAAACGAAAATAAAAAAGAGAGAGACTGATGCATCTGTCTCTCTCTTTTTTATTTTCGATATGCACTAGCTACAAAAAGGTCTGTAATCCATGTAAATGCCAAACTAAAAAGATCATTTTAAAATATCATCAGATTCGGGTGCCTTCAGGTGCTTCATGGACTGTTGGAGAAGCGAGGTCCATGCACCTTAACACTGTTTTTTTTGCTGTTCTTGCTAACAATTCAGGGTGTAACTAAAAACCTCCACTGCCAGTGGACTGCAACCCCGTCCGACAGGTATTCAGATACGAGCCTGCTACCGACGTGAAAACCAATAGCAGAAGACTTTCTTTCTTTTGGTCAGCAGTTTAAATTATCTGCAGTTCATCTAAACATGTCTTAGGTTAGGTTTTGTCTTTCAGTAACTGCCTCTGAGAGAAATAAGACACCTTGATAATATGCCTAAGATAAAAGGCAGGTTGGGTTTGTTACAATGTGGACCTCAAAATAAATTAGAATCAGTTAGTGAAATGTTGCGATTGAAATTGATATAATGCAAATATTTGGCATACACATATATACACACACATCAGGTCAGATACTTGAACACCAGTTCAGCGAAGGGGCACCCGCCCATCCTGGCAGCCATGAATCAGATTACCAAACATACTGATTGACTGCAGCGGTTGCTAGTGAACCTACAGCCATCTCTCCTAAACAAAGTTATCTCTACCGAAGTTCATGAAGGGGTCAGTGGTCACATCATCTCATCTAAGATCCCTCGTATACTGTACTACCCTGCAACCTCCTATTAAAGAAGCTTTCAAAGCATACCGTGCATTCCCGTCATGACAACAAATGTCGGAGATACAATAAAGTGCAGGAGACTGGTTCTGCTGTGGCTTTGCTGCAATAAATGGAAGCAAAAAAATAAAAAAATCCATCAAGGCTTTTCAAACAATGAGACACAATCTAGTTTTCTGCAAAAAGTTCTTCACACGCAAACTGTCAAAGAAATCAAGATAGCGTGCTTTGTTGTAAATTTATTCCACTTAGCTTTTGTTAATTATCACAAGTGTCACAACCATCAAAAGACAACAACAGACGACTAATGTTTGACACTTCTATCTTTATACCCTTTGTTCTGTCGCTCTTTCTTTCCTCCTTTGTTTATCACACACCTGCCTCAGATAATCATTTTTCCTTCTCACTTTTTTTTTTGCTTCGTCCTTGAATTTCTAAATGCAGACAGAACCTGTAAATTTGAAGATTTCTATTCCAAAGAGCCGTGTACTGCATCCCCTTCTGCAGGGAAATGAAAGGTCACTCTGAATTGTAGAGACCGATTAGAGAGAGCAGAGATCTGCAAGATAGGTGTACTTTAATTTAGGCATTATTTAATTCAGAAATGAAACTCCTCCACTGTGGTAGTCAATGCATCTGTTAGGTGTTTTTAAAAGAATGGAAAAGGTCTAATATATCAGGTATAGGTATAATCAATGCCTGGCATCTTTTGTCCATGATTTCTTTCTCTTATTTATATACACAACATGGTTTAAAGTGATATCAAGTAAATACTTACATAAATACTGTTTTTCAACAATAAATCATTTTATAATTTAGGCATAAATGGTCTCCATGAAAAGAATTTGGCTGGGTTTTGTATTTTGCATTTATACATGTACATGTACATGTACATATATATATATATATATATTAGATTAGAATGTAAACTCAAAAATGCAATCATCATCATTTCTTTGTGCCTGAGATCATTTGGTGATCTGAGGAAGTTATATAACATTAATTTAGTTTTGATCAGTAGTTTTTGAGTAAACATAACTGAACTGGAAAATGGACTCAAAAGATTGTTGTAATCCAACGAAGAGAGAAACAGTGCAGCTGCGGCTGACCACTTGTGCTTTTCCGAATGGGAAAAACATCCAGAAACAGTGACAGAGTTAATCAGTCTGGATTGACATGTTAGCAGTGATTACACTGTGCCTGGATTAGCTCCTCACCACCAAAGCACCAGAATTTCCACTGCAGCGGGGGTTTAAATTCCCACTTCCTGTTAATTTCACCAAATCCTGGAATATATCCTAAAACCGAATTTACTCCACATATAAAGTGTCCTAATCTCACAGCATGGGACCCATAGACTGATATAACATTCTGCAGGTAATTGTGCATGAACAGTATAGTAGTGACAAATAAATCTTGGCATTTGTTTTAAATTAGTTAAAGTATCAGATGAGTGGAGTTACTGCATTAGGACCACTCACAATGATACTCAGTCACACACTGTGAAGGTATTACAAGTGAAATAAGGCATTAGAAATAAATCAGACTCACTTTCTAGACTCCAAACATCTGCAGTGATGGAAAGTAACTTACACTTTACACACATACAGTATATCCATTTTATGAACCTTTATACTTCAACTCCAGAGGGAAATATTGTACTTTTTACTTAGCTAGATTTATTTGACAGTTTTAGTTTACTAGTTACTTTGCAGGTTCATACTTTAGATACAAATATGTATCATATGATCAACAAATAAAATATGATCCATCTTTTAAAATTTAAACAACCCAACAGCATTTAAAGTAGCTAAATTAGCTCCATCTCTGCCAACTATCAATGCATCAATAAGAACAACCCAATAATAAACCTTCTGCATGATGAGTACTTTTAATTCTGGTTCTTGGAGTATATTTTGATGACAATAATTCTGTACTTTTACTTTGCATCTTTGCATGCATGACTTTTACTGCAACAGTATTTTTGCACTGAGGTATTACTACTTTTAAATAAGTAAAAAAATATAATAATCTGTGTATGTCTCTGCCACTGCCCATCTGTGACACAAATCTAGTTAGACTAAGTGCTAGAATTACTTGCAAATATTTTTTGGAACTGTGCCTGTAATGTCTCACTGTTCTTATGGCAGAAACACAAAATCTACCGGTGATTTAGAAGCAGTGTGGGTTAATCGGAGTCTCCCGAGGGAGTCAACATCACAAGGCTGC
This sequence comes from Perca flavescens, assembly GCF_004354835.1. Classification (NCBI taxonomy): domain Eukaryota; kingdom Metazoa; phylum Chordata; class Actinopteri; order Perciformes; family Percidae; genus Perca; species Perca flavescens. The sequence continues at coordinate 26,449,219 of NC_041347.1, forward strand.
GCATAAACATTTTAGAGATTGACCTTTAACCTATCAGGCACTTAAACAAAGAAAGTCTGGTGGGGTGACATGTCCAAAACCATTACAGATCACATGCAATTTCCTTCAGACATTCAGACAGGTAAATTGTGTGCATGCATGACACAGGCTCTTGCAGAAAGTCCCATTGTTGGTCCACAAGATCCCAAAAGCTCCTCAAAGTAACACAGGTAAATATCTTTGATTCTCCGATGACTACATATCAATTGTGAAATTCACATGAAATATGCCTGCATGCAAACACACACACACACACGCACCTACAAACGTATTTCGCGGCCTGTCTGAGAGCCAGTCTCCGGCTGACAACATCAGTGCAACCTGATCCGGCTTAATAAAGGCCCTTACCTGCATTTACTGCTCCTTTAAAACGCCCTCTTGTTGTTCTAACAATTCACCACACTATAATTGCACTGAGGCTGCATATGGTCCTCATCTAGTGCCCAGCGCAAGATAAAAGCCAACAGGCTGCGAGTGTACAACGCAGGGGAGAAAGTGTGTGCGCATGTTCATATACTTGACTGTTGTATGCGTGTGTGTGTGTGTGTGTGTGTGTGTGTGTGTGTGTATGTATGTAAGCATTTTAGGGAAAATTGGACTCAACATAACTCAGGGGATAGTTTGGGAAACTGCATGATGTCACCCTTATTACACTGTAAACGCAGTTGATTTGGCTTTGAGGATTTCTGCATGCGGCAGCCTCAGACATGTGCGCTGAGGCTGCTCCACAGATCCCACCTCCACATCCAGGCTTTGAACTTTTTACTGAGTATCAAAGTGAAGTATTAACACATCAGGCCAAATTAGTCAGGTAATTAGTCACTTATTGTTTGTGTTTTATTACTTTCCAAGAATATTTGGGATAGTTTTACTCCAAAATGAAATTTAAAAAAGGGCTACTATAGATTGCTATATTAAATATCCTCCAAGGGTTTTTAAAGGATAGTACGTCACTTATATCCTTGGCTGTAACACGTATACAGATAGGGCCCTTTATATTTTCTAAATGATGAATTTAAGACGATGGCTTTGGCAAGAAACTAAATAAACAGCTCAATAACTGGATTAAGACTGACAGGAGATTGGCTTGAGGACAACCTCACAGTGCTTCCTACGTGCTATGCCAGTGCTTTTGCCTGCTCTGCCCAGTCAGGTTTATGAAAGTCAGACGGATTAGAGCCCAGCTGGGGCTCAGTAAACCAACACTCGGCCTTCGGACTCACACCACCATACATGACTTCCCAAACAAATCTCGACGTCCACCCCGCCCTCCTTTATTTTGGGCTCCTCTCGATGTTCTCCCCTTGCTGTTTTTCCTCTTCACAGGCATCGCTAACACAGCCTTGCACTGCAACACACACGCGTGCTCTGCTCCAAATTAAAATACCAAGGCTTATTGAGCAATATTCTTCTAATGGTTTCATCCACCAATGGTTTTATCTGTGCACATATAAACACACATGCAGCCTCTCAGCTCCAAACAAAAGGAGCTGCTCTCCTCTCTTCTTACGTAAGCTGGCAGAAAATCTCCTAAATCCCTCTCTTTTGCCGTTGTTGTGTTGCGTCTCGGCTGGTGCACCCTCTCGAAAAGCATCTGAGACCAGGGCAATTAGAACCTGAGCAGGGCCTTTGGGCATCAGACCATTTAGCATAGAGGCTAATAAGACTGGCTATCGAAAAGCCCAGACCTATTGGCACAGCAGCGCTGTTCAGTATTGAAGGTGATTTGACGGCACTGAATCGTATCAAAGAGCTTCAAGATGTTTGATTCTCCCAGTGAGAGCTTGTATTTGGATAGTTTCTCTGGATTGAATGTGAGGAATTCTATCTACTAGGACTCGCAGCACCCATCTGCTCCCTTAATATATATATAAAAAAAATGTCTGTTTTGAGTGCCAAATTCGCTGTTTGTTGGGTACAGAGGAATCTTTAGAAGAGGCCGCTGTAGAAATAAATGCTACATAAGGACATAGCTTGCTGTCATGTAAGAAAATGGACCTTAATATAAAATCTATAAAGAGAAAAAATAATTCAGATGCAGACTCAAATTTGTAAAACCACAATTGCTGTGCATGTTAAAAAATGGCAATAAAACACAGACTGCTAGCTAGCAAAGCAATGTGATGCAGGGTCAGCTATTTTTCTGGAATCCAGTCAGCGATTTTAATCTTTAAATATAAAGACAAAGTCTGTGCCTTCACAACCAGCAACTTCTTACTTTTTAGGAATGTTTACTTGGTGAGTATCACAATTTCTAACACTCTGACAGGTGCATAAGTACAAAAATCTGTCAGATGATCAGAGGGAAACAGCTGGAAGAAAGCATTAGAGTGGGATCCAGAGGCAATGTGTGTGCAAGAGACAATGAGAGGAGATGAGATGAGATGAGAGGAAAAGGTCATAAAGAGAAAAGGAGAGGGAGAGTAGTGAACAAGGCAGAAGAAAAGCAAAAAAGAGAGAAAGAAAGAAAGAGCAATGGAAGGTTGCTGCTAATTCTTCCATATCTAAGCCTCTTTGCAGAAACTCCCTTTGTCTTCCAAGTCCCAGTCATTAGAGCCTAATCCTATCAACCAGGGGCTAATCTGAGGGCAGAGGGTTCAGCCCCCTCAGCTCCACAGGCCAACACACACACACACACACACACACACACACACACACACACACACACACACACAAACAGGTACACACATAAATGTAAAAGACACACAAGAATTTACACATTCATGCACTTGCATGTGTACACACAAGGAAATGTACAGATGTTTAAACATGCCTGCGCACACACAAACGCGCAAAAAAATGAGAAGCCCATTTTTATCAAACTAATTAAATCTGAACTATGTAAATGTAGACTTTTAGCCAAAACTTTTAGGTTTTGTGATGATCTGCTTTATGCCTGGGTGGATCGGAGACATGCCGTACGTGCCGGGAAAGTCACTCTGCGAGTGTGTGCGAGTCTGTGCATGTGTGTGTGTGTGTGTGTGTGTGTAATGTGTTTCCCACACATTCCAGCAGGGCCTCTCCCCCTGCCATCATCATTCTCCCCTTTATTTCAGCGCTGACTATGCCCAAGATTAGTTATTGATCAGCGAGGATATAAATTATTCTAAAGTGAAAGCCGAACAACACAGTCATTATAGATCGACTATTGACCAGCTCCGATATATCATTCCATTTCCACTGCACTGCACCCCTGCCAACGGCCGGAGAAATGCTCAAATAATGAGATGGGGGATTTTTATGACTCGGGCACACTCTGCTTGACCTTTCGAGAAAGGTAGATGGATGATATCAGCATCTTATTCTCAAATGCGATGCCATTTGGAGCGTTTTGCCAGAAAGACCTGATAAGTTAAGACAGAGACAGATTTCGATGGAGATGAAATAGCCAGTATGAGAGGTAACCTGAAGTTAATTCTCGGTTTCAAGTGAAGGATCAAATATGGAGAGTTTGCTTCAAAATTAATTATGAGACTTGTGGAAACAGGTTTTGTCTTACAAAATGACATCAGAAAAGGAAAATAATGTGATCAGTCTTGTCTTTGGTTGGCAAACCAGTAAGTGTAAAACACTTTTACAGACAGAATTGATGTCTGTCTTATGTCTATCCTATGACCTTATTCAAGTTATTTGGAAAATGGGCTTGTTTATCTAACTCTACATTATTGTTATATTTGATCAAACACAACCTATAGAGTAGCAAAGATGGAAGGGCAATACTTTATACTATATTTGGTGGCAACTAATGATTATTCTAATTATTGATTAATCTGTAGATTTTTGCAAACAAAATGACATTAATAAAAAGTCCATCACATCTTAACAAAGCCCAAAACAATGCTTTCAAATAGTTGTATAATCCTAACAGAAAAGATTGCGGTTTGGTTTAAAATTACTACTTCGTTAACATCAGGGGACGTCTGCATCATGGTTACAGTTTTAACTATTTGGTTTCTTTGTACCATGACCACGAACGTTCCCTAACCTTAGCCAATGTTAACTGACGAAAGGAAACTGAATAAAAAGCTCCGCCATTTTAAAGTCCATTCATCCACGCACCCTGCCGCTCTATAATAACGTCACTTTACTTTGCTCCCAACAGACGAGAGTCATTCGCAATTACTACAGACGCTAGCAGGCTTTGTCACTTGAAAGTAAAAATTTTGGGGTACTGGCTTGTTTTTCGCGGGAGGACAGTCTCTCATTACATTATGCTGTTGGGTGTCGCTTCAAAGTTCAATGACAGTTGTGTTTTGTTGTTGCTTTGTGCGGCGTTGTGAGCAGGCGGAGATGGGGCTGGTACAAATGGGGGATTTTATACATGGAAGTGTCAGGAGAGTTTAGTAAAGTGTAAAATACTTAAAGCATCAAGGCAACACAATCCCCTGCTGGTCACAGTATAAATCACCATATATTCTTATTGGCCTAAGCCCTTGTTATGAGTAAATACATCCACAGGCAAGGGAGGCTGGCAAGGTTCACAGGAGATTCATCCAGCAATGGCGGAGGGAAAGTCACTCTGTGTGTGTGTGTGTGTGTGTGTGTGTGTGTGTGTGTGTGTGTGTGTGTGTGTGTGTGTGTGTGTGAGCAGACCACATACCGCTTAGGGAGGCTAAGGAGAGGATAAGGAGATCAGCAGAGGGGGAATATCACGCCTCTTAAGCATGTATACACTTTCTAACTTTTACTTTTTCACCCAAAACCTAAATAAATCCCCACTCATCTAAGCATGATAGACTCCCCTCACCCCTCTGTATTTTTTCTTCTAGATAATCAAATCTCCCTTAGTTACAGACTTTGGCACGGTTATAATACCCTCAGCCTGACAAATTTCAAAGAAAACCAAATATAGGCCTATTTAACGACTGTGTCTTATTTCCAATCAGTGATGCTTGTTTACAACATTTTCTACTCACTGTGTTGGAAAAGCTTGCCGTATATTAACTAAAACCATCAACATGAAGTAATTTTCCATCCCAGGCCCAAATTATTTATTGCTTTCAGTTCCTTGTCTATTTAATGGATGAATTGGGTTAACGGACGGAAGAGGGGGGGGGGGGGAGAGAGAGAGAGAGAGAGAGAGAGAGAGAGAGAGAGAGAGAGAGAAACAGTTTCATATTTCTGTAAGCCTCAAACTTTTGGCAAACAGAAGAAAAGAGAACTTGGCCCTAAATCCATCTCATGCTGGCGTTTGTGCATTCTAAGTTCTCGGGGGCTGCTCTGGCGGAGGGCCTGAGCCCGTAAATTGGATATTAGGGGGCGATATAAAGGAGCCTGTGTGTGCTCCCGTCCCGTGGAATTATTGCCTCCAATATCCCTGCGTATGCGTCTAGGGCTTCCGAAGCCAGGCCAGATAGATCCTCATCTCATAAGGGGGCCAAGACTATATCCATCGCTCCTTAACTTTTATGAAGCTCCCAAGCTCTACAATGGGATTTGCCAGGGTGTCTTTTCCCCTTATCCAAGCGGGGGGGTGTGACAATGCAGAGATAGCTGCATTCTTCGGGCTCCAAAGCTCCGACTTCCTATTTGAATACAAGCATTCCAAATTGTAAAGTGGCATTCTTCTTTTTCTCTGTGAAGCCAGCTCTGTGGTGAGATTTTTTTCCCCCGGTTTAAGAAATGCTTTTTTTCCCTCACTTATCACTCTTTTCTCCCTGACTCTCACTTTTTTCTCTGCCTACATATATCCCTTTTTTTTGTTTTCTGTTTTTGTATATTCTTTCTTTCTTTTTCCTGTTTTCTACTTTCACTCCCCACCTTTCCTTGTACAGCTCTTGATTGCCTCTCTCTCCCTCCCTCCCTCTCTCTGTCTTTCTTAAGTCTTGTACTCTCCTACGAAGGGCTTCCGTGACTTCCCCCCCTCTCCCGCTATGCCCTTGTGCCCCCACCGCCTTCTTCCCTTGGGTAATCCTAAGAAGGGGCAACACCATCAGAGGGTGTGAAATTAAATACATTACAGCATTGCGGATTAAAGTGTTTCATAGGCAGTTGCTCATCCACATCAAACTTTAGCTTTTTAAAGCCTAACATTTGATCTAGGTTAGAAAGCGAGGCCAGAGGAAGGGATTGGGACACTTGTGGGCTCCAGAGAGCGGAGAGAGCCATATTCACTAGAGGAGAGGATGGTGTGTAGAGGCAGACAGAGGGAAAGTAGACGGTGGCTCAGAACTTGTTCTGTTGCCGGTGCAAGAAAAAAACCCACTTCTACAGTAAATGAAGGAAGTGGCAGTAAGAAGAGGAGTTGGACTAAAACTTTACAGCAGTTACTGGAAGTGCCAGCAAGCAGGAAAATAAAACAGTTGTGTGTTCTGTTTCACAAGGCATATATATGAGGATAGCGTAATCTGGGAATTAAAGTGCCTGCACACAGGGCTGTGTTCAACCAACGCACACGCTGGTAATCATTCCTCTTTCAAAAGTAATAAATGTTAATGTGCCATTTCCCAGTTAATGAGAATTACTCACATCATCCATCACATCATCACAATCTGGGCCACACATGGCCTTAGTCCCACACTGGACCTCAGATACATGTCTGTGCTCACAGGCTGTAAGAAGTTTTGTCCTTAAGATTTCAAGAACTTATTGTCATTATGCAAGTACAAAAAAATTGCAATGGCCAATAGCAGAAGGTTGTGGTTGTACAGTAATACAGTAGCTTACATGTGTAAATGTGTGAAGACCAAGCATGTTCAGTAACAACAACAAAATATGAATTAAAGGGTAACTACCGTTTTTTTCAACCTGGACCATATTTTCCTATGTTTTTGTGTCTAAGTGACTTATGGGAATACAGTATTAACAATAAATAGTATTTAGCAAGATCGCTGCAGTTGGCGAAACAAGCTACAAGCTACAATGTAAGTTAAGAGGGCAATTGTCCAGTTTGTATTTACCTTCACAAAAGTGCTCACCCTTTAAGACAGTCAAAATTCAGCAATATGAAAATGTCTCATTTATTGGGTCATGGTTATATAGCCAAACGCAATGATTAGTTATTTATCAATCAACAGAAAATGAATCGCCAACCATTTTTGATAAGCAATTAATTGTTTAAGTTGTTCATGAAGCCAAAGTGGCTTCTTTCCTTTGTTTTAATCATTTTTTAATCATTCATAATCTTTAGGTTTGGGGATTGTCAGTTGCACAAAACAAGCCATTTAAAGATGTGGGATGTAGGGTGCACAGCTTCTTAGCCTGGCCTGGGTACCTGACCAGATGGACGTCTGTGAAGCCTTTTCTGGGGATGAGGTCAGATGTGAAGGAAAGTCGGTCCAGCTGGGATCGGTCCTTTTCTCTCTCTATCCTTATACCTCTCCTATTCTAATGAGTCTCTGGGGACGCCGGCTCTCACTTAATCCACTCATCTATTTTGACTTCCTCCGCTTGAGAACAGTAACCTCAGAACTCCGGTAAAGGTCATGTTCTGTCAGCTTTGTTCATTGACATCTATTGATGCAGTTCCCATGTACAAACCCCTGAGTTTGGGTTACATGGCATCAGTGACTCAGTGGAGATATTCCACGGAGACGAGACTTTAACATTAAAGGCATCAAAATAGAGAGAAATGTATCAGTATAAGCATTAGAGGTAGTAATAAGCCGAGGAGTAGTAGGAACAGGTGGAGTGTTTGGTTGAGTTGGATTATATTTTTATAACTTGTATTTATTTAATAAATGGTTAGTCCAACTGAGTGCAGGGATCTTTTCTCAAGACATATATGGCACAGAAACCAATGGCAGCTGTCTTTAAGACTTAACACAACAACTACTTAAAGATCTAACAGACACAACAGAAACATCTGTTGCTGTTGCTGTCTAGACATAGCAACTTATTAAGAAAGTCTGAGAGCAGGAAAAGGCTGCAATGCCTAGTCTGAGAAAGAATGTGGCTATATTTTTATGTGATGTGTTGGCAGCACTTCCAACCAGTAACATGGTACAGTAAAATAAAAAAATGAATAAAGTTAATTTAGTGAATAAAGTTAAGAAAGTGTTTTGCCGCATTTAACCAGTTCAATTCAAAATGACATTCACAAAAGTGACAGTGACTCTCATCAACACTGAGGCTTGTTAGTTACGCAACAATGCCATTTAACTGAGGTTAATTGAGGTGGCTCCTCTCAAGCTTTAAATCAGAGTTTTACTGAAGCAGAGACAGTGTTAACGACTACCAAAAAAAATGTAGCCCTCTCATTCATTTGAATGGGGGCAGTCCATCTTAACAGCAGGGTTGCCAACACGCAGGGTCATCCGGCAAAAGCTACATTGTCCAATTGCATACATGCATGAAGGCTGTATTTCTACGGTTGCTGCCATGATCACTTTCCAGAGTTGTAAAATGCTGTCTGTGAGTATTATAAACAGTTGTGCAGTGTGTTGGCATCTGAGAAGCCTTTAAATACATTATTCTGTCCAACTGGACTCCAGATTTCCTGTCTCACCGGTGCATTAAACAACACACTCCGACCAATGCAGCCCCCTGCATTATTTTAAATGCAGGCCTGTTCTGATCTGAATCCCCACTGAAGGGGTCAGTATGCTTCAACCGATCATCAAAGCATCAAAGTGCTCGTCAGATGGCCGAATGGCGTCTGAAACACCCGTCCTTCTACGCCTTTCCGAGGTCAGAATTGGGGAGGCTGCATCCAACAATTGTTCTGACAATTTTCCGAAACTGACAGTCTAACATTTGTGGACATTTCACACAGCGATTGGCCAGCTATGAGTGGATGAGGAAGTAAGCAGGATTTGAACTTCTCTCTCAAGCCAGCATAGTGTTGCACAAACAAGTGCACCACTATGAATTCCAACAGTCCGGGACTATGTGCAGTAATCCCCATTTGTAAGATTATCGTGTGTAGCCCCTCTCTGTGATGGCACGCTTTTCACCCCACCTTCGAGTGTGGCCATTAACATAGCTATAGCTACTTTTGTCTTCCCGATAATAACCTGACATTTGAAGACAGTTTACTGTGTTACACTTTCACAAATACGATCACAGAATTGATCTATAAATCCACACTACACCCATCTTTTTTTCACATATGTTCCATTTTTCTTGTGTATGTAGCAATTATTACTGCAAGCTTTCTATTGGATGCCAATGATAGCGCCAGGCTTGATTGACAGATCTGCTTTACTGCAAATCCTGTATCAGTGTTTGAGTCATCTTGTGGTTGTTGCATCTTATTGATGTGCTACTCAGAAAAGAATCATCTATGGTTTTGAATTATTGATTGAAGGATTTCAAGTCACATTTTCCTTATATCAGGTTTATAATAAAGGAAATAGAATCCTTCATGTGATCTCCAATCTTTCATTGGTTGAAAAAGGGAGTAAACATGCACCAAAAATGGAAGCAATCGAACAATATGTCCTACTTATCTGAGCATGAATGACCAAAATGACATATGCTCAGTTCCCAATGACGCTAACCTGACAAATGTCTTCACATCTCCACCTCCAAGACGAACGCTGGCTAGGCCATTGTGTGCAGGATGACTGAAACATCTAGGTTGATGCCCCTGTCATCCTTCATCCACTGTACGAACAAGCTTTCGCCAGCAACAAGTCAATCATCCTCAACCGAGCTCCGGTAAACAAGCAGCGCTGTAGGAGCTGCCACGCGCTAACCAGCCGGCCCGCCAAGACACTCGCTGACAATAACACCAAGGGAAAAACAGATTAATAAAGAGAGAAAGGGGAGTAAAATAAAGATAAACACAAACAGAAAAGGAGAGCAGTCGGAGGAGGGTGGAGGGGAGGGTAGTGGGGTTAAGTAGCTGGCTGGCTGTGTCTCTTTGGTGAAATCTAAATGAGAGTGTATAATATGGGCCCTTCATAAGATTGATCCAGAACATTCCCCCCTTCACTGGGCTTTTCTTCCTGCTCAAATTGAGGGATTACCCCAGGAGGAAGTGCTTTGATTAGGCACAATAGGCATCTATCCTCTGTTGATTTGTGGGATTGAGGAGGCAAATCCCTGACAAAAAGCTGATACAGAGAGTGAGGGCCGCTGGATGATGCCTGGCTGAGGGGGGTTAGGGAGGGGGGGTAAGTAGGATAGTTTCATAGAGAAACAGCCAGGGATGGCCTCTTCCAAAACGTTTTTGGCAAACAGTGAAAAAGGAAGAATCAAGGTTGGGTCGGAGGTCACATGTAGGGGAGGGGGAAGGGATGTCTCGTAAGGTTCAAGGCAAAGGAAGATGAGACAGTGAAAAAAAAAAATCAAATAGAGATGCAGATTCTTAGACAGCTGCTGCTGCTGCTGTGGGTTCTTGTGAGACTGTTCTCAAACTTTATCCAGAGAGGTTTTATAGTATTACTGTGTAAATCCAGAAACAACGAAAAGAGTTAAAATAAAGAAAAAATGCCATCATGAGACAAGGTATGAATACGACTAAATCCAAAAATCACATTGACAGAGAAGATTTTCATATTTCAGCTGGAGACAACTGCTCACTTGTGTCTTTGTCAATGACTTTTACAGCTGTCAAAACTATCGGTAAGCACAGGGAAAACTTCAAGGAAGTCTTTTCATTGACAAAAACCCAGATAAACACTTTTGACCTATTTCCTCAGCTTCTCTTTAACACAAGCCGCATAGCAGTATAACATAAGTAAAATACATGAAAAGCTAATTGTTTCCCAGAGTAAAGTTCAGAATATGGAAAGGGGTGTGAACAGGTTTATGTTACCCATGGGTCATACAAACTCTTTCTACACACAAAAGCAAGCACTGCAGTTGTGTTTTTTAGTGTTAGGGTTAGTGGCAGTGAGGTAAACAAGTGGATCAGCCTCTTTTGCAAAAACGGTTACCTCTAGTCCTTCCATTGAAAGCCTTTAATCTGCTCTCTCTTTCACCCCTCTCTCTCTGGTTACTGTTGCAAGAGACCATGGACGGGCCCTCAGCCTGTCAGGCAAGCCCTGTTATCCCAAAGGAATCCCGAGCTCCTCTAAACCGCTGTTATCCACTTTCCGTGGGGACCTGGAGCTACAAGGCACAGACAAACGTGGGCTGGATGGGAGTGTTGGGTGGGGGATTTTTGTCGGATTTACACATATATACGATTTCAGGGTTTAAAACTAAGTTCCCCCTCCCTAAGGTCAGAGTATAGGCAAAAGGGGCCGTTAGTGTCACCAGTGTTGGCTCAAGCTGCCAGTGTGACACCTAAAGGTGTAGCAGAGGCAACACACAGTACTGAAAGAAGGGGCACGGAGCATTGACAAAGTGGGTGTGTTATACCTTGTACAGGCTAGAAGTGCAACTACGGCTACGGTGAGCTGAAAGAGGCAAAACTTCAAAGGAGGGGGTGGGGGTGTTCTCATTTAAATTCTTCAGTCCAGTCCGTGGGATTTGGTTTAATGAGCTGAGAAGCAGGGGGAGACAGCTGACTCCTGACTGTGTGTGCATGCCCGTGTGTGTATGTGTGCTTGCATGTACACGTGTTAGAGGAGTTTTCCCAACACTAAGTCCCTATGTGCACGTATGCACATTGCCAGACTACTGTGGCCATGCACTGACACACACACACTTTCTCTGAAGCCTCTCCAGCACTGGAGACTCTATGCGCACAAACGCTTGCGCGCGCACGCACACACACACACACACACACACACACACACACACACACACACACACACACACACACACACACACACAGTAAAGGTCCAGGGGTTTGCCAAACTGCAGCAGACTGGGTTTCTACTCATAAGCCACAGCTTTCCCTCTCTCTGTCACTGCTGCCCCTGAAACTGGTCAAAATTGGCTGTTTTAGTGGCTCCAGAGCTGTTGGCAGCAAGTGTTGGCAGCCTTGTATCTCCTTATTTTTTATTTCTCTTCATGCCTGAGTCTGTACGCGTTGTGTGTGTGGGGGTTTTATTCACTCAAACAAGTGGCATCTAAAATATGGAACGGCAAGACCCTCACACAAACTCTGGACATTGGGGATAGTCACAATGTGACGAGTTGGAATGAGAACGTGTTGCAAGAACGTGTTGGTTTGACTCAGCATCGGCTGCCGTCAACCAACGCCTTTTCTTCTCCTTTTGTTCCGTTTTTCCACAGACCTCATCAGTCTTAAGGAAATGATGCTGTAGGTCCTTTGCTCTCTGGCAGAGAAGGCAGACCTGGAAAAATAAGTAAGACACAGGAGGGAAGCCTTTGGTTATGACTGTTGCTGTTTTGGCTGCTCGCTTATATCAATAGATGAAATATCCAACTTTACATATTTCAGTATATCTGTGCAGTTTACCTACATTGATACTGATGCCAAATTAAATATGAATAATTAATAAATATATATTTGAATCTCTTGAATATTGTTACGCAGTGTTGGGGAGTAACGGAATACATGTAACGGCGTTACGTATTCAGAATACAAATTATGAGTAACTGTATTCCGTTACAGTTACAATTTAAATAGTTGGTATTTAGAATACAGTTACATTGTTAAAATCAATGGATTACATGACAATACTTCTCCGTTTCACGAGTTTATTCACTCTGAATAAATTTCCAGAAGCCCCGATATGAAATAGAAAAAAATAGCTATTTGCGTGATCAGTCACAATGGAGTCGGAACCGGCACAACAGAGCCAGGGCAGCAATAAGTTTCTATCTTGGAAATTCAAACAGCATTTCACATTAAAGAAAGAACAGGGAGAACAAAATATTAATGTGCCGTGCAGCCTCTGCTTGCCAGCAACCAGCCTCCTTTCAGCTCCAAATTACTCCACTTCCAACCTGAAGAAGCATCTTAAAGTAAGTTATTTTTTTAATTAGCCAAGGGTAGTCGTGCTGTAGTTTTACTGGTCACCTTGCTATTTTAACATTGACGTGCGACTTTATATTCTCCTAGGTGCTGATGTACTAGCTCCAGAGCCGTTTAAAGACTATAGCCCCGTTTGACATGCTAACTAACGTTAGCTAAAATTAGCTTGTGGTAGCTTAGACTGCAGTTCGATTTTTGTAGTAGGCTATGCAGTTCGGGACTACCAATATAATAATCTATCTGCTTGTTCAGGTACACATTCAGCTAGTTGGAATAAAAAGAACACACCATTATAGGCCTGTTTAGTAAGATGTGATAGCCGCATTCCTACACTTATAAAACGCAATTCAATGTGGAAGTAATCTTGAAGTAATCCAAGTATTCAGAATACGTTACTCAGATTGAGTAACGTAACGGAATACGTTACAAATTACATTTGTGGGCATGTATTCTGTAACGAAATACGTTTTGAAAGTATCCTTCCCAACACTGTTGTTACGTCCTTGCCTAAGACACGTGTGTAAAAACATAATAATGCTGCATTTTCCCTAGAAACTTTAGCATAAGAAAATCATAGTCCTGAATAAACACTGCAATAACCTATGTAGATATTTGGTCTCAAGCCTGTGAAATGTTCAGGCTTGTTAGGGAGTGTGACAGAGAGGTCCAGCTCTGGCAAACAGAGCCGAATATGACACTAGTGTTAATCTCCAACCCTGCAGGGGAAGCAGGCATACAGAGGGATCCTATTACATCTTTCATTGGGCCCCAGCGGGCCCCATCCTGAACAGAGGGATTACTGGGGGCTCTTGCAGTCACTTAGCCATACGCTGCCCCCAAAAAAAAAAAAAAAAACACATTCCACCTCTGACATCATCATATGGGGACAGGGCGGAGGAATGTGCATGTGTGTCGGCGGGAAAGCAACATTACACTGATTTACAAGAGGTAAACAATTAGACGCCACATTTTTGCCTTGGCTCTGCAAATAAACGGGTTGAGGACCATTATTTGTTATTGAACACTTTCTCATCAACAGATGACGTTGGAACGCCGCCCAGAAGTGGGCCGATGTGAGCGGAGGGGTGGCAGTGAGGGGAAAAGAAAAAAAGAGCAGGGAGTAAAAGAAATAGGCAAAGGAGTAGAATGAGAATGAGGGTGGGGATTTGTATGGGAGTGTGTGCAAGAGAGAAGGGAAGTGAGAAGAAGAAAGAAAGAAAAGAGAGTTAGCTGTTGGCAGTAACAGCTGCTCCGGTCTCAATGCATGAGTTCCAGATTGAACTTGAGGCTTGTACTGTACGACATTGTGTGCAGTATGAGCAGCGCCGTATGCAACCCCGCTCATGTTCTGTCGAGTGCGAGATAGATAGGGCTGATAAAACGACAGCTCTATTGAGCGGCTCTGTTGTGCACCTGTCTAGCAGAATTTTTTTCTGGCTTCATTCTCTTGGATTCCACCGTGATTACCCGGCAACATGCCGCTCCGCTGTGACATCAGCCGGCAATTTACATCCAAATTAGAATCAGATGAATAAGAAACGGCTATTTTCTTTTCTTGTTTTCTGGCCATCCCTCTGCCATTCTCTTTCTCTCTTCCTATAGCCCTCCACCCCCCCCCCCTTCCTCTCTGACTGTATTGAGGCCAAGTTAGCACAAATGAGACATGACTTTCACTGAAAACGGGCTGGATGTCTCTATCGAAACAGCTCTCTGAAGGGGGCAAGTGTCTCAGTTTGGAAGGAGTTCTGGAAAAAAGAAAACTTTTATCTGACTCATATCAGAGTTCTCAAGTACAAAAACAATGCTGATTAACACTTTAAAAACTTGAAAAATTAACTGCTAGAAATAAATAATCATTTGAGCTAAAGTTTAGGATGTCTCTGGGGTTTTATTTCCTTTTTTAAGCAGGTTTGGGATTGTTTTGTGACCACGTTTCAATAAGTAATAGACAATTACAACTATCCTAGCCCCTTCTTGTGGCAAAATGTTCACAAAAAGTTTAAAAATCTGACTTTTTTCCCCCTCAGAGAGTCTTTAAGTATTGCAGACCATATTAAAATAACTGTAATGATATCTACAACCACAGAACTATCATCTTACGTGAAAGTAATCGTTGATCAGCCCTTATTCTCCCTCTGTTGTTTTTACAGAGTAACGGGAGCAGTATGATGGTCAGAAAATCAGCAGTTAGTCTGTCAAGAAGGATGTTCCAACATGTAAAATCCCAACACTTACGATCAGCTTGTGGCTACGGTGGAAAGTGTAATGTGACTTTATAATTATTCAAGTACTTTCCGTGGTTCAAACACATCACCCTCCCTCTTGGCATTTCACAATTTCTACTATGAAAGCTACAATATACAACTGTTGGACATCGTTCCCCCTCCTCTTCTGGTCAAAGACCCACCCAAAACATTGTCACTCATTTTAGCAGTCTACTTTGAAGCAAGAATTACAATGAACAAGTAAGGGAACAAAGCAAATGGTGAAATAAACCAACCTTGTATAAGTCTACTATTTGACTTTGCAGTCTGCCTTGCAACATTGCTGCTAGCATCACCTTAGCAGCCAAAGACACTACAGATGCCAAAATCCAACCAGCTGTGGTGAAGACATGGCAGGTGACGATGACTTTACTTTCCGGCCAAAGTAAAAATATCATAGTCATGTCAGCTGTTTTATATAAACACAGTATGCAGTACAGTATGGGAGCTGACTCTTCAGGTGCAGTTGCATGAAGACGATACTAGAGGGGTTAGCTGTCTTGGATGATAACTTCTTAAAGCAGCATCCACAAATGGTGTACACCAGCTTTTCTGTCTAATCCTCCACACGGTCTATAATCCAATTGTAGCCCATGTACTAGTGCCCACATGATCGATAATCTACTCTGGATCAAACACACATCCACAGGGACCACAATTTTAAGGCAGACCACCCTTTGTTGGTGGAAAGGGTGTTGTGCAGCAACAGCGGACTGGGGCTTTAAACCTCAAGCATCCATCCACCAAGTTGCTGCTGCAGCTCCTCTTCGGAAGTGGTGTCTTCACTCAGACTCCAAATCAACATGTTTGCTCTCCTGGCAGTGGCCGAGTCTGAGGGGACACACACTGCGAGCCTGTATGGCTGGTGGGCGAAGAGATCACAGGGACAAACATATGTTCACTGGCAGCCTGGAACCCTGGAGTCTGGCAACCTTTTAACCTCTACACACTCTCTCTCTCTCTCTCTCTCTAACACAAACACACAGATATGTGCAGCAAAATTTATAAATATGCACAAAATAAACACATGTGCAAAAGGACGGAGGGATCAACATACATGCGCAAACACACTCTTGGTTTCTTGTTCATGCTTAAGCATAGGTGCACATGCATGCACAGCACACACTCAGTGCAGTCACACAGGGATATACTGTACACACACACACACACACTCTGTGCCCAATCCAGCAGGCAATATTTTTTATTATTCATGAGAGAGAAAATATTCAAATAATTATGAGTTTCTGCTTCTGCCAAACACTGTTTCTATGATTCATACACTCACATGAGAGAGAGAGAGATTCTAACCACCAACACACTTCATCCTCCCCCTATGTTCATCAGTTTGACCAGATAAAGTTTTGTTAAAACGACAACAACATTCTGTGTGCACGTTGAGAAGATACCAGAATAGAATGGAATAGACAATATATTATGTATATGTATATGTATACGCTGTATATATTATGACATTTCTGATTGCAAATGTCAAGAAGATCTTTCTTGTTCAACATAATAGAAAAGAATAAAAACAGATATGTTATTGCTGTTTGGTAGTAAATATGGCTGACAGCAGCTCCTGCACATTAACTCTCAGTCTGACAGCATTTCCTCCATATGATTTTACCACTAAATAAAATGCACAACATCTCTTCAGTAAAGCACTGTGTCTCCAAGCGCCCAGGTGTCACTCAACCTTCTTCACCACTAAACTGACTCAAACAAACTGGCTTGGCGGACCTCGTCTTTGTTCTCTCCGTGTTAGCTGTCCATCACTTTGATTGGCAGACAAGTGTCAGAGTGAGGGAATGTCGCGGGAAGCTGGGAAGAGAGCAAAAGCCATGGCGTCAATCTCAATATTTCATCTCAACCCCCAAAGAAGGGCTCGGCGGTCTCATAGTTTAAATTCTAATCGTGTTAGGCCACAGGGGCATGTCATTTAGAAAGCCAGCCTCTGGCTCTCCGTCCCTCTGCTTTCCTCCCTGGCCCAAACAAATTATTAGAAGATTCCATTATTTCTCCATTATGCATATGTGTTTGCGTGTGGCTGGCTGTTACAGGCTGGGGAGAAAGAGCATGGGTAAATAGGCTTGGTTTAGCCCATCATGGGCCAATATGTGTAGCCCAGGACACAGCTGGGGTCCTCAGGGGTCCTTAAATTGGTCATCATTAGAGCCATAATGCTGCTGCTTTGCTTCTACTAATGCCTCAGTCCAGATAATCAGTGTGCAAAAAGGATGCTACTTTCCTTTTTTCTGTCTTCGTTGTCTTTAGTCTCATTCACAGGTGGCAAGTAGTATGTGAGGACCTCAGATAATGAAGGAACTGACCTCCAACCTCTGCACTCTGTAAAACTCATTGACAAAGCTTTATTAAACGTGCTAGTTTTGACTAAAGCCCTGCATCCAACAGGGGGGTTACATTTTACGTTTTCTGATTTAGCAAAGCAGAACTTCATGTTTGTGCTAAAAAAAATGCATTTAAAAGACCTTGGATCTTGTTGATATTGTTTTACTACCATTTGCAAGAACAACATTGAACTTTCATCAACATTTTTAAGACAACATGGAAGTGCCTAAAAGACAACTTTACAGGCCACGAAAATATGTATTTGCTAAAAAAACAGCAGTTTAAATGCTGACATTGCTGTAGTAATGTAGAAGTATTCAAGAAGGAACAGGATATTTTCTGTAAGAGCATTAGAAGTTTTGCACAGGATTTTCCAATTTGCAATGGTTTTAACATTACAAATGAGAGTAACAGCTGATTCATGCAGGGTTTAAATTACTGATTTTCAGTTCTGTGATGTCCTGTTTTCAACTAGGACACATGTGTCAAACTCAAGGCCTGCGGGCCAAATCCAGCCCTTCGCACATTCTGATCCGGCCCGCATATCAATTTAGGTTCACAATAAATTTTGGCCCGCCTAGTTGTGCGCCAAACCAAAAACATGGGAAACTTGCAATTACGCGACACTCAAAGCAAAATTTGGCAAATTTTCTGACTTTGAGACTCCCACAGAAATTCCCACAGAAGCAGAGAGTTTGCATATTCAGGCTGTGAAAGAGGTTGTTGTGAGTCAGCTAGGTGGTAGCCTACTTAGAAAATGTAATCATTGTTTTGATCAATATTATAAATTCTAGGATGGCTTTGGAACTTTTTTTGCTCACTTTTTCAGGGCTTTATGTGGACCAAACTGTAAGTGAGAAGACTATATGATACATGCAATAATTGAGTCAAAGATATTTTACTTTTTCGATTAAATAAAAGCATGTCAATAAACTATACATGTCTGGCCCTTGGTGCAATTCTCTTTTTCCAGTGTGGCCCTTAGGGAAATTGAGTTTGACACCCCTGAACTAGGACATGACAAATGAGATGATACTAGTTAATCATAATTTTTGTTAAGTTTTGAATGTATGTTTGTCTAATTCACCTACTCTCAAAATCTAACTATGATCCCCACTGACAAATAATCCTAAAGACTATAGGGAAACACCATACAAACACACACAGCAATAAAGCCCCTCTCCATGGACATCATCAGGTTTTTCCATTCATAACAAATGAGAGCAGAGGGAGTTTTCCAGATCATGAAAGATATAAAGCGAATTGTATTGCATTAGACGATAATCCATATTTCTGCCTTGCACAGTGTGTCAGGGTTATTTTTGGCAATGTCAGCTGGCTGTTTTTAATGGCCTGCATATTTATAATGTCATGGTTTTATATTTTACAGCCTCAAACGGATTTCCTGCAGTTGCAGGGCCATAATCATGGTCAGTTCACAACTCACCAGGGATTGTTGATGCACTTTCACATCAGCATAACATATCGCATTTGATGCAGCAGATGCCATTAGCCAATGCACCTTACAGTATCAGGGGTAAATATACTCTTAGGTTGGGTGGCTGCAAATGCAATCAAACCACTAAAATGGTTGGTGCTACCACTTTATCCACTGTCAGGGATAAAAATAAATGATTTTGGGCACTAAAGAGTTCAGGCCAGTAAAAGTGAAATTACACTAATTAAGATAAATTGACACTAGCCCAAGAATAGGTAAAGCACATAGGGTAAAATCAAATAACATGAGTAAGTTCTATGATTTTGAACTGTTCTCCAGGCCATGTAAAATTATGTTTGCAGTTTTCATGACTGATGCACCCCTAACCCTCTGTTTTATTCTTAACTTGCTTTAAATATTGACAGACAAAAGCTACTTTTTGATATTTAACCTAATGTGATCCATCCATTTTGTAGCCGTGTTTGTATTACGGATTTAAGTGAATAGTACAAACATACATAGTACAAAGTTTGGCTGTTTTACATAATTATTTGTATCCCTGTAATATGCAAGGGTAATGCACTGCTTAACAGTTTGTGGATGCACACAAAACACTTTTTTTGACTTCCTCATTTTGATGCCCATTTCTGGTAAAGATCGACGTATCGGCATTGATACTGACCTTATTAAGTGGATGGGCTATCAGCAAGACTTGACTAATCCACATTGAATACACTGTCCTCTAAAATGTCATTATGAAATTCAATGTTTCAGCTATCAGTTATATTCTTTAAGTCACGGCGAGTTGAACAATCTATAGTACCACATACTGCTGCTCTAGTAAGAAAGCCCAATGTAAAATGATTTCAGACCATTGGCCATAACAGCACCCATATCACGTGACAGAGACAAGAGTGAGACACATAAAGCCAGAAATTGCAGCTTGAGCAAGATTTGGTTTCAGCAACTACAAAACCACCATTCAGCTCCCTCACCTTGCACACTGCTCTGTCCACACTTGTTACAATGTGAAGACCCCTGTCAGTAAATCAAGTCAGAAGGGATCATTTAGTCCTAATGGCTCTACTACAACTGGACCCCCTGTCTATCCAGCATCAGGCCCCTCAGCACTACAGCCTAATGTGGCAAAATGTCACCTCTGAAAATTAGCCATCAAGCGGGGGGCAATTTTCCCCCTAGCTAAATTGCTAAATAAGTAGCGAGGCTGTAATAGGTAGCAATCTGGGGCTAATCTGATGAGATCATTTGGAAAACGTTGGACTGGGGGTTGAGAGGACGGGGAGGGGAGCTCTGTATGTGTGTCTGTGTGTCTGCATGCATGCATGAGTGAATTGTGTAAAAAGTTGTCAATGGCAAAAACAATTCAGTACATACATGTGTGTAGCTCCATGATATACCAGCCTTAGTAGATCTCATTATGGCACGAGTGTATGAATAAATGTGCGTGTATCCACACTTTATATGTACTGTATGTGTGTAAACATCCTTACCCGGTTTGCATATGCACAAGAGTATTATCGTAACTTAGCGTCATCTAAGCTTACGTTGTGACTGAATCACGTGGACACAGCTGGAGGGTCATCACAAACGTATAGCAGTGTGTGTTACTGTGTGTGTGGAGGGAGGGGACATGATGGCATGGGTGGAGAGTGAATATTACTGTTGGCGGGCACCAGATGCCAGCTGGCAGGGGCACAAAGGGAATAGAGGGGAGTGGGTTGAACAATTACAGTTATTCATAGCTGAGCCAACAGAGAAGGTCTTTTCCATTAAGAAGCACACAGGGCCAGATTCATGCAGATATGTGTGGATTTAGAGCCATACAAACAGGAGAAAATAGCTGTCGATCTTCCACTGGTAGCTCTCTCTCACACACACACACACACACACACACACACACACACACACACACACACACACACACACACACACACACACACATCCTCTATCCCAATTTCTCACACACATGTTAATATGTTTGTGCACCTACTCAAGCAATTACACTAACAACAAAATCTTGTCAGTCCTGTATAAACAATGCCATCACATTGTTTGCAGCTAACTGACAAAATAACACAACCCATCTCATCCTTACTGACACCTTGTTATGATTTAATTATAGATGTTAACTCTAAACTGAAGAAAAAAACAAGCTTGTGTGATTTATGTCTTTAAACTTAGACAATGGAATATCCTTTGTTTCAATAGTTGAGTTGCTTGCCGCTGTACAACCTAATTTTCTCATAACCCACTTTTGCAGAGAACTACAGTAATTGTTATTAAGTTCAATCAGAATGGGGTCAGTACTGGAAGCCACTCGGCCCAGTGTTTAGTAATTAACATTTCACAGTGAATATCTCATTACGGGAGACAAAGGTTGCTAATAGGAGGCTCGGCTAGTGAGAACATGTAGCTGGATTGACAAAGCCCCTCCAGTTTTTGTCTGGATGCAATCAGTCATGGAATTCACCAGCAGCTCAAATATTTCTTGTATTCCACACAAGAGAACATACAGCACACTGCTAAGAGTTTAAACCTTTATTTAAAGAATTTGATTTGGTGATACAGAGCATTGTACCAGACATTCTAAGGGAATCTGCTCCCGTGAGCCATCATCCTGTGCTAGCCTGGTGTCGTTTGCTAGAGGCTCCATGGGTGTCAATGTCAGCCGGTTGAACCACTTTGGTCCAGATTGAAATAGCTCAACAATTATTGGATGTATTGTCATTAAATGTCGATCTTTAATCCAGCAACAAACCTGGGATGGATTACAAAGCAATTTGGTGCAGACATGCACGGTCATTGATCAAGCTTCATTATCAGGTCAAAATTTGAATGTGTTCAGTACTTTGGTTACTTTCATTTACAACACGCCTATGTCTGTCCAGAAACTTTTGTATATCCATTTTTGGTGTTTCTGATCATGCTGAGATATGATTTGTTGTAGGCGTTCCCACAGTGGACTTGGCTGTGGTTATTTAACAACAAAGCAGTTTGAAAACAGCTAAAGGACAGAATATGCTTCTCAAAACGCGTGGAGATCGTTTAGAGACATTTGTGTGGCTATTTTTCTTGCACTTCTTGCACGGATTTTGAGTACACTCAATATACCATAAATCAGACAGATATAAAGACACGGGTTGATCTAAACAGACAGCAGGCAGAAACCAAGCAAGACCTCATATGCTTCCAATATGGTGAATACAGTGTACTCACATTTTACATTCCCAGTACAGGAAAATGACTGTCAGCGTCACTTTTCTTTAGCTTTAGCTCTCTTTCTCCTTCATATCAATAGAGAGAGAGAGAGAGAGAGAGAGAGAGAGAGAGAGAGAGAGAGAGAGAGAGAAAGAGAGATTGTGCGTTTGGATGACTGCCTCTATTGGAAAATTCTTTGATCTGCCTTTTTTGACCTATGCTAGACCTCAGAGGCCTCATCTCCCTCGATAAAAAGACAAAGAGGGTAAATGTGTTGATAGTGGCAGACGGTGCTGGAATTCTGGGCAAATGTGTCAAATTAGTTCTCACGTCTGGGCCTCATTCCTCTCCACCTTGCTGTGATCTCTTGCTCCCTTCTCTCTGCTGCTCTTTACACCCCAGTCGGTCTATCCCTCACTCCTCCCACATACACCACACCATTCCTCCTGTGACCCTGTCCCTTGTTTCTCTCTCCTTCCTATACATCCACCTAGATATACAATGATGGGGTTAAATGGTGAAAATAAGGAAAAAGGTACAAGCTTATCCCTCGCTCATAAATCCCCAGGAAAACCACAAAAAGCCATTTTTGGACTGCAATCAATCTACATATTTACATCTATTGTCTGTTAGTTTGTTTATTTTCATGATGCTAGTCATTTTCCATATTGAAGTGTCTCTAAGAATGGTGAATGGCACAATCTCATCTCTGGTTTCTAGTTGAAATGTTAAAACACTAAAATGTTATTAGATTTAATCTGATGCTTAATCTACAGTCGTCTTTCCTCTTTTCTCTGGATTTGAAATGACAAAAGACCCAACCTTACATACTAATAAATATGCTTGTCTACTAATAATTTGCTTTAGCAAATATGTTTTTTGGTTTTCCAATGGATAAGGTCTGGTGGGTGGTTGCGCTATGGAGCAAAGTTTAATGAGTGGGTCCCCGTTTTGTTTGTTCTAATGCACGCATACGAGAACACGGGTGATGGAATACACATTCCTGGTAACGGTCTCACTATTCCACTGATCTACAGGTGGCAGTAACCAGCCAGGAAGCACAGCCATGCGCCAACAAAAGCAGGGAAGAAGAAGACTGATAGCAACCAAACAACACAAGTGTTTAACGAGAAAGGAAATGCAGTCAACACGTTTGTTGGACCTCAAGGACACACACGCACAATGCATTTGGATGAGTATTACAGAGTGTAAACAGTAACTTTGTTTAGAACCTATATTTAAGATTATTGAAGAACTGTGGTTTTAGTTAAATCTCGAAAACGACAACACATCCCGTTTCAAATCAGCATAGATTTAACAAAGACCCCAATCTTTCCCTATTCTAAGTAAGTGGTTTCAGTTGCCAAAACATGACCATAAGAATGTTAATCATGCTTTAGCTGCCATGAGTGAATACTCATGGAAAACCAATGAAATATGTTGACAGTAAATGTTTTGGAGATTTATTCAGTATGAACATTTCATGTTGGCAGTGAATAGTTTGCAGATAGGGTCAATATAAACATGTCCTTATGTTAATAATTCAATATGTAAAAAATTAGCAAGTGAGTTGTATAGGAACATTACTTTTAGGAGGCACTTGGCTACCTGTTTAGTAACTGTGACTCATTAACATGAAACATAAGCATCATGTTTAGAAAAGACTGTAACCAGTGCAGAATCTAAAAGGGGAAAGAGCTGAAATCAAATGATACCAGATGCTTTCAGTGGTGTGGGTAGTCCAAAGTGTGTATTTGTACATTTATCTGTGTTACTAGAGGTAAAAAAAAAAAAGAAATGGAAAAAAAAGATAGTTTAGACCGTGAATGAGGGTAAACACAAGTGGGAATACACAGAAGTGAGTTGGTGTGTATGACCCAAGGACATTCTCTTGACATCCCTTCCAAGATCCTGAGTTTGCCTAAAATGCATTCTTCTCCACTCCACCAAAGGCCCCGTTATAAAGCATGGGCTTACAGCCTTTATATGATACCGTATAAAACCTCTCAGCAATGCGCTATGTGCTTCCAGCGAAACCCCTGAGCAAGGTTATAGTGCTAACATGTACTGTATGCTTTATTTATGCATGAGTCACCCTTCTCCTTTCCGGGGAATTCTGATTCTTTTCCCGCGATAAAAGTTGCATGGCCTTACCCACTCCGAAGGGAGTAAATGATTTAACACCAAGGCTTACGGTATGGTAAGTAAGCAACTAACATTAGTTCAGCCTTTTTCTGATAGGGTATCAAGTGGGGGCCATCGCTACATTTACCCTCCTGTCCCCTTTAAATTTGGAGAGGCTTTACAGGAGCAGAGAAGGAGGGAGCCCTGCTGTGTCACGCCACGTTATAAAGTTGTTGTGTCAGCTTGTGTAGCAATAAGGGACATTTTCTTGGACTACTGATAATAGTGTTTTTCTTTTTCTATTATATAAGGCAACAATTATTAGAATTTATATGCTCAGTTAAAAAATAGACATTAAGAAAATGTTGATGTAAACTGTACGAAGAGCACACGTAAAACTCTTTGATAGTGTTTGCTTTCAAACTTGCATGTTTATTTCTGCATGTGTAAAATTGCATACAGTATTTTCATGCATATGCATGCACATATGTGTATATTTCAAAATTCATTTATTTACCACCCTCAGACTGTGCTAATGTGTTTATGAGCCAAACCATCCTCCCCTGCCCCTGCTCAGGGCTGAGGCAAAGAAGGCCACATGTGCTACTTAAGCCCCCTCCCTCACCGCATCAGAAAGCCTCAAAAATTCAAATCAACATTAAAATAGTTTTATGTGTAAGTAAGATTCAGTGAACTCCATTATTTTCTCCACTATTTGCTTGAATAATTCAGGGAAGATAGCTGAATTATGGATAAAGTGTACAGTTTGAAGAAGGGGTTCATGTGCAGCCTGGAGCTATAGCCTGGCTTTAATGATGTCTGGAGATGGTGGACGGGCGGAGGGAGAAGTCGTTAGCTTCGCAGTCATTTTCTCAAGGATTAAAAACATGCTCTTAAAGCAGCAGGGTGGACCGGTGAACTGAAGTGGACCAAAAGGAGAGAAAATGTATAATCCTGCAAAGTTTTGAGAATTTCCTGACTCATACTCTCATCCGGAGTACAGTGTGAGACGATTAATTCTGAAAAGTGCTTCTCAAATTGGGGGGATGTCGTGATTGTTTGCCCTTTTATTTAGCAAAACATACGAGAAATAGTCGCACCACTGAATATGTTTTTGGAACCATGAGGACAACATATGACCATTAAATTGTGTAAGTTTGAATAGTATTTTTTGTGTTTTATATGTTTACTTTATAATTATTGTGTTTTTATCTTTTTTTCTGTCAAATCAACTACATGCAACATTACTCAGCTTCTCAGAGGGAAGCCTTAAAAACCTTAACATTTTGGAAATAAATAAAAATATGCATGAAAAAAGTAAAACATAAAATAAAAAAGTTCAATGCAGGAGCTTGTGTCAAGGCCAAAACACATTATTGTTGCCTTTTGTATGAGCTAAATTTGCACTGTACTGTATGAACATTAGGGTTTAGCTACACATCCAGTTAGAGCCACAGGTTCTAGTTTTCTTCAACTCACCACTGCCCTATTTAAATGTCTGGAATCTTAAACTGGCACAGCAAGGATTTATACTATTAGCCGGTAGCAATGACATCCAAAAACACACACTTACGCTCACACACATAAACACCCTTCAACAGCCAGCAGGGAGTCTTCCTGTTCCTACTCACTCCAACAGGGAAGCCAAGCACAGACCACTCTCCTAATTACCAACCTTCCTCTAATTATCCAATCATAAAGCCATTAGCAGTCTCACACCATATTAACATGGTCCCGCCTACATGCCAATTTGTGCAGTGCCAAGATGCAACTGGAAGAGAATTTCCAGCATGCAACCTTACCAAGCGCAGTATCAGGTAGGGTAAGACTGTGCTTTTCTTTGCCCTTAACAAACAAATAATAGATTTCCAAACAAGATTTAACAGCGGCTGCAGTTTTTTTTTTCATTTCACAATAAAAGCTCATCAGTTAATTCATATGCCTTTAAAGTGTAACTCCACCCTCAAGTTCTGCTACCACTCTGTCTCACAGGATATTAAAAAAAACAATACAGAGAAATAACCGACTGTAGCACACGTGGTCTTGTAGCTAAGTAGACTGACTGCTACTTTAGACCACTCAGTGTAGCCTCTACAGTGACGTAGAGCTGCTAGTCAGAGCTAACCAGCCATGAGAAGCTTCTGTCAGAGGGCCCTATTTTAACGATCTAAGGTGCGTTTAGGGCGTGTCCAAATCCACTTCTGCTAATTTAACGGCGGGAAAAAGGGTCTGTGCGCCGGGCACATGGTTCAAAAGGTTTGTACTTAGCGTCTTAATTAATCATAGGTGTGTTTTGGGCGTAACTTGCAATAAACCAATCAGAGTGTCTCCTCCAATTCCCTTTAAAAGCCAGGCACATCATAATACCTTGGCACATTGCTATTATGATGGCAGATTTGCTAAGCAGGAAGGAGAGATTTTCAGGAGAAGAAATTGATCTGCTCATGCGTGAAAGCGTGCGAGCAGATCATATATGGCACGAGCACTCTGCCACCAAAACACGACGTAAAGCAGCCATTTAACCCTTGTGTTGTCCTCGGGTCAAATTTTACCCGTTTTCAAAGTTTTATACATCAGAAATATGGGTTTCTTTGAACCAAAATGCCCAAATATAACACGGATGCATGGATGTATGTTGTATGGTATGATTACATTCATTGAATTTGGGGTATTTTATTACATTTTTATAACATTTGAAAAACAGTATCCTGACTAAACTTTGACATAAACCAGTCTGTGATCCACTCAACATTCTTTGATCTTAACTATTAGTCAAAATAATTAATAATTTCTGCCTTTTTAACAAAAAAATTAGGTATAATGTCATAAAATTAGGTTTATTGACCATGAATTTAAAACAAAACGTTGAAAAAAAGTGCCAAAAAGTTTTTTTTAAACTGTCAAAAGCATAAAAAAGAGCCAAAATGCTGAAAAAAAGCACACAAAAATTCAATTTCACTTTTGACCTGGATGGACAACAAGTTCATGGTCAAAGGGAAGACAACACAAGGGTTAAATAACAGTGTTATTTACTTTAGACCAGGTTTTTGTTGGTCAATGGTGCAATCACTTTCCGCTGCCTCAAGATAGCAATACGCCAAGAATGCACCTGAACACACCTCCCTGTAAGACCAGCACTATGGGCTGAAATATGTGCCACCAGAAACTGAATTTGAATCATTTAAATTTTAATTTTAATTGCTAAACTTGAATAATTGCATTGAAAAACTGAATTTCAAATTCAGTTCTCAAAATTCCATTTTCAAGTTACTGTGACAGACAGGTCAAGGCAAGCACTTCTTCCTCGTTTCATGGCGGGAACTGTGCTCCAAAACGTAGGTTCTGATTGGCTGAAGAGGAGTCCTGTGTATCTGCGCCACTGAACTCTATCTATCGATCTGCGCTCGATTGCTCTTCCTTCATCCTTCAACTACCCGGATGCCTGTCACAGTAACTTGAAAAATGAGTATTCACTCATTGCAGCTAAAGCATGATTAACATTCTTATGGTCATGTTTTGGCAACTGAAACCACTTAGTTAGAATAGGGAAAGATTGGGGTCTTTGTTAAATCTATGCTGATTTGAAACGGGATGTGTTGTCGTTTTCGAGATTTAACTAAAACCACAGTTCTTCAATAATCTTAAATATAGGTTCTAAACAAAAGTTACTGTTTACACTTGAAATTTTTTTTTGAGAAACTGAATTTGAGTTGTGAGAACTGAATGTGAAGATATATAGAGAATTGAATTTTCAGTGAGGATCACATTTTATTGGACTTCAGTTCCAAACGAATACATTCAATTTCAAATTTTACTATTCAGATTCAGTTTTTCACTGCAATGATTCAAATTAAACAATGCAATTTCAAATTATGTGATTCAAATTCAGTTTTCAATGCAATTATTCAAGTTTAGCAATTGAAATTCAAATATAAATGATTCAAATTCAATTTCTGGTGGCACATATTTCAGCCCATGCCCACGGGTGCACACCCATAGTTGCACAGATGGGCGCACAACTGCGTGGATCTTAAACTAGCAAAGACACTTGTGTCGGGCTTTGCTTTGCGCTGCGCTGCGACGGGTGCAAGATAGTGCCCAGACTCTCCGTTTCTATGCTGGAAAGCCCGGTGTGTTATGTTAGTAGCAGCTAATGTAGCCTTGAGCTGCTAACTTCAAGTAGGGCTGAGAAGCGAGATACAGAGGTCAGGTAAGCCCAAAGAAGGCTCACAAAAGGATTTATACGCTCTATATTTTCATACCTATGTTGTCCCCATTGACAAAATATGATGCAAAAGAAAACTAAGGAGAAGGTGAATGCTGGTAAATCTATTATTGATATGTGTTCAGTCCCAGCGGCATGTTGTGTAACAGAGTATCCAGATTGCTCCCTCCTTTATTCATACCCATCAGAGGGATGGCAAGTTATTGGAGGGAATGGGGCGGACGAAGAAGACACAGAGCACAGATGTTGGCGCAGCTGCAGCGCAGAGGAGAGGCTCGGGTTAACGGCTAGCTCTCGACGTGCACAGACTGCGTGAGAGGGATACTGCGGCGCTAGCTGTAGAGCTAGCTCATCCACCTGACTGATTCCTATTCCTCTCGAATAGGAACTGACAAATCAAAACTTAAAAAAGTAGCATCTTGTCTACCAACTCATCTAGATATTTTTGCCTTTATCTTGCCTTTGTTATACTTGCATCAGTGAGTGTTGTGAGAAGTCAGAGCAGCACATTACAGGATTTCTGGGAAACTAAATTATCATTTATCATTACCTACTCTTCCAACATTTTAATGCCGGAGTCAAATGTTTTCTATGTAGATTCAACTTTTATTTTCTTGATATAACATATACTCCCACTTGGTTTTCTGTTGGCCTGGATCTGTACAGTTGATGGTCGCGGGGCGATAGGTCCTGCAGCGCAGCGCTTTAATAGACTCCAGCAGAAGCTTTGGCAGAAAGTCGTGCCAAGGCCGGGAATGAAACCGAGCCTGTCAACATTGGCAAAGGCACAAACAACCCACAGAAAAACTGTATCACCACACAAAATGTGGAGACAAATCCATTCATTCTGCTGCAACACTGGCTCCACAATGACAGTGTTTTGTTTGATGACTCTCTCAGTCTGTTTCTCTGTTTGTCTGTGAAAACATCCTCATTATCTGACCACACAAGCAAGGTGACGGAGAATAATGGTGCTTTGTCAAAACTGATTCATGCCCAAGGTATGGACTGACAATGAAGGATCTCAGTGTCTCCTCTTTATAAAGCCACGCAGCTGTTCCCTCCTCTGTACACAATCAAACCTCTGCCATTCAGTGCCACAAACCAATAAACGCTGCCTTTGTTTTAGCTTGACACCATTGTTTGGTCTTCATAAAGATTTCTCTTCTTTGGCATAGATGCTTTTTTGTTTATTTTCCAAACGAGCTGCGTAGTTTTTCTCTTTTTGTTTCAACAATGATACTTTTTTTTTTTTTTATTTATTTATTTATTTTCCTTTTCCTCGTGCAGTCACCCTGATCCACATGTATCCCCTCAAAATGGAAAGCAACCTGAGTGTACAGTACAAACCAGTTCTGAAACTAAAACTACAAGAACTATTAAATTATCTCATTATGCCCAGTGGCATCATACGTGTCTTATTCTGTAAGTGGCAGGAATTCAAAGATTGAGCCTTTTCAAACAGATGTTGGCAGTGTCTTTGTGGACACTGTGCACACCCTGCTAATAAATGGGTAATCATATCTGAAAATGTAATAACGGTTCATCTTTTGATATAAAAGCCAAGGTTAGGCTCTGAGAGGAGATGCAGAAGATACCAGACACTTCAAACGGGCCTCAAAACCATGTTTTGGTTCGGCACGAACACACACAGAAAGAGAGCAGGTGAAAGACAGAGACACACCCGTGGAAAAAGTCACATACGACAGATGCAAAGAGAATCTAAAGATAGATTAAAAGTAAAACGCTTCCATATGTTAAGTAACCAGTAAAATACTTGCTGTGTTGAAAATGTTCTCAAAAGCTGAAGCAGCAATCCACTGAACTGCTGTGCAGCACCCCCTATTGACGCAATATTTCCCCACAGTGGCTTTATTTATGTTTTATCTTATCTTCAGTTAATTGAATCAAAGACATGTTGAAGAGTCAGTGCCAGAATTACTGGCTGAGTTAAGTTATTATAATCCATAATAATAGTGCTCCCACTATAAAGTAAAACATACTTCATACATGAGTTTTTTAGATTAGATCACATTCAGCAAATACACTGGATGCGACGAAGAAGAAAAAAGGATGTAAATTAGATTATATCTATCTGTGTCGGTCCACTAAAAATTCACATAGCAAACCAAACTGTGGACTGGGGCTTTAAATGACCTCAGCTGAGCAGCTGCCACTCCTCCTCCTCCTCCTCCTCCTCCTCCTCCTCCTCTTCTCTCTCTCCTCTTTTTGGAGCAGTGTTGTCCCCCGTCATCTTCAGGTCATAATGTAACATGACACCAGCGGTTGCAACAAGGCCGGCCGGCCAACCCGAGCGTTTAAGACCAATGAATATCATTTGCTCCCGGTAGGTTCCCTGCCGCTTTCAGACGCTACCACCGCCAGACTGAATCAGCGTTCGCGCCTGTCATGTCTCTGACGGAACACACGGACACACACACACACACAGACGCACAACAGGCCAAAAACACCCCCATACACACACAAACATATAATGTCCAGGCGCGCACACACAGAGCTGCACCACAGCCTGCAACGTGCACACTTTCAAAAAAAAAAAAAAAAAAGAGGCTCAGCTCAGAGGACAGGCACACATGCATCAACACACAGTGCTACGCACACACAGGATATTGTCAGCCTCTGGAGACCACTTTGTTGTTTCTGATGCTTCTGTCATCCTCAATACACTTCACGCTGCTCTTACAAATCCAGAGATTTCTCACATTTCACACTTCTTATGCCCTTTTTTAAAAACCCAATAGCTTTCAAGGGTTATCACCATGCAAATCACATTAGGACGCTTTACAGGTGAAAGCAACCTTGGTGAGATCCCCTCCCTCATTAGGGGGATTAAAGACAGGGCTGCCCTTCTCCTGGGTTAGAAACAGCCACAATAACCCCCTAGCCTCTCACCTCAGCTCTGGTTTCCTGGCTTAGACCGCTGTTTAAATTCCCCTCTGCCTCTGAAAATGTCCTCCCTGGGGATCCCCGGGGCTTTGATCAGCCGCCCCCAATGGATGCACCCCTCCTCCTCCACACACACCCCTAACCCCACCCACCCCACCACTGGGGGAAATAAGAGGGTCAGGGGTAACGCTGCTGGAGATAAGAGAGAGGAGGCAAAGAATGAAAGGGGAGGGAGGTCTTGTAAAGATCAACTAGGGTTGGGTAAAGGGGTGGATAAGTAGGAGGGTGGGCTTATGAACCCCACTAATACCCCCTCCACACACACACACACACACACACACACACACACACACAGACACACACACACACACACACACACTTAAGTAGCCTAATTACCTGCCTGATCTGGTGCAATGACAGCACCTGCAATGAGGGGGTCAAAGCACACGGTTGGGATGTGCTAACAACCTTGTTAAGAAATACTTCATGTTAATGAGAGCTAATCATGTTGCATATTTAGTTTCATGCTAAAAGGGCAGCAAGTGATCTTAAAAGATCACTAGTAATGCATAGACCAGGCAATATCTTTTCATCTTGAAAAGTATCGCTGCGCTGGACACCGACTTCACAAGTCGGGTTGTGGGTATCAATCTAACGTGACTGAATGTGTATCTCACATGCATTCGTGTACAGTAATTATCAGTATTTGACATGCAAGAAGAACTGTAAGGCTCATTTGCATTGGCAAAGGAAAAATGTGGGTACATGAAGACAGACCTGATTTTGACTAACCCACAGGAAAAACTCTGAGCTCTAATAATTCAATGGTTTGAGCAACTCGAGTTTCATTTCCCTAGAAAATAAGTGTGATTTAGTCCGGGTCTGTTTGGATTTCCTCATTCAAGATCCTGGTTTGAGTTCCTTACCTGTACTGTATATTGAACTGTGTAATTTCATTCAAACTAACCCCTTTCCATACATGAGATCACAAAGCAGTGTTCTTGTACAGTAAGTGTACTGTATATAAGCTGGAAATCTATACCCAGATATCCAGGATATCAAAGCAGATTACAGATAGAGCAGCTTCCAAACTGCTATCTCATCGAATTAACGTTTATTAAGATAAAATGATGCTCCGATAAAAATGGGAGTGTGTGAGCAAAGAAGAAAAGCAAAACTGCCCAAGGCCCAAACCGTGACCAAATACAAAGTTTTCAGAGGAAGTGATGAAGTAAATTGGGGAACATTGGGTGGAAAAGGGAGACAAGGGACCAGTGTCATTTTGTAAAAGAGTTGCAGCCAAAAAATTGTCCTTTTCCCTATTTGAAAATGGCAGGTGAGCCAATTTGGACTGACTTATGTTGTACCTATTAAGTCTGGAATTTGCACATAAAGCTCTGAAATGTGGGGAGAGCTCAAGCACTTTCTGCTCCTCAGCCTAACCTTATCATACATTTATTCCCTATTACAATACAGTCACATGAACAATGATGCATTACAGTAATCTAACTGTACTATTGAGGTTATGCTGATGAGAGAGATTATCTTCACACTGTGTAGAAACACTACATCTGAAGAAAATGTCTTGAACATATCTTAAAAGGAATAGTTTGAGCAAATAAGCATTTATATTAGTGCTGTCAGTTAAACGCATTATTAACGGCGTTAACGCAAACCCATTTTAACGGCGTCAATATTTTTTATCGCGAGATTAAAGATCTTTTTGGCCTAGCAAACTTTGTCGTTTTTTTTCACATGCTGTTGCAACAACTAGTAACGTTAGAAAAACTACAACACCACACCGGATCTAGCTAGACCGGAAACAAAACAACAGGCACACCGCACACACTTGTAGTAGCAGGCTAACGTTAGGCCGGTTACACACTGCCTACGTGGCGTGAGCGTGGCGGCTGTGTGGATTTTTCTATGTCTTTACACACCAGAGACGTGTCTGATGCGGTGCTGCTGCTGCTAGCCTTGTCTGGCTACATGTAGGTTTCCCATTGATAAAATGAAATACCATGTTAAACATAAATATATGCGGATTTAATTACAACAAAGACAACGTTGGCAGTATTGATGGCAAAATAGGCTACAGAATATTTCGTTCTATAGTGACAGGTGCAATATTATTTTTTTTATTACATTTATATATGTGCATTTATATCAAAACCTAGAGACTTTCAAACATCAACATGTCATTTATTAATATGTATTTGTGTCCAAATGACATAAAAACATCTTTTCCTATTATATTTTGCCTGGAAAATAGCTGCCGGTTCTATTTCTAGCACGCACACGTTTTCGGCGCGGCTAGAGCCACGCCTGAGACGTGCGTGTCACGCAGGTAGTGTGTAAGCTCTAACCTGTTAACATGGGAGCCAAAATAAAAACGGACACGCCGCGCAGCTGACAGGCTCATGCCACGCAGCCAGTGTGTAACCAGCCTTACGTTTTGAGTGGATGGCAAGCGCGAGACGCCGAAATGGATGCCAATAACATTCTGAATGAAAAGTTGCCAAATGGTTCCATTGACAAGACCAAAGTGATCTGTGTGTTTCGTCGTTGTGAACTGAGCTATCCTCGCGGCACGTCCAGTCTGAAATACCACTTGATGGCCAAGCACACAGCTGATGCCAATTCTCCGCCCCCTCGTCAAAGCCAGGCGACAATGGATGACTTCAGACAGAAGCACATAGATACCACAACTGAGAACAAACTTACTGCAGCCATAGCTAAATGGGTCCAAGTGAGAATGTTAGTGTGAAATTGAACACTACAGTATATGCCAATGTTGTTTTCAATAAAAAAAAAACATTTCCACAAAGCAAGCCAATCCACTTTTCCATGTTGATGAGAGCATTAAAATGAGAAAAAAATAATGGGACAAAAAGAAATCAAGGGACATTTAGAATAGATAAAAATGTGCGATTAATTACGAGTTAACTATGACAATGCAATTAATCGTGATTAAATATTTTAATCGTTTGACAGCACTAATTTATATTTTTTGGGAAATATGCTTATTCGCTTTCTGGTGGAGAGTTAAATGAGAAGTACTGGCACATAACCTCTGTAAAGCGTAAAGTTTTGTGTGTTTTACACATTCATTTTTTTGTACAGATTAAGATACAACATGTTAATTAGAGAGCTTCAGAGGCGCTGGTCGGTGGATTTTACAACCATTGGGCAAAGCCAGTCTAGCTGTTTCTCCGTGTTTTCAGTCTTTATGCTAAGCTAAGCTACCCTAACCAGCTGCTTGCTGCAGCTTCATATTTAACTGATGGATACGACTAGCTTACTTTCCGCCTAAAAAGAATATTATTCTAAGAGCAGCTGGAGTGGTACACATGGTTTTTCAAACATCATATAGGTTTTGGTTAAGTTATAATCTCCACACACAAATGTGTTTGCCATGTAGTTGACAAGGGATTGCAGTTTTAAAAAAAAGTGATAGAATGAGGGCACTCAAAAGAAGGAGATGGTGAAAGCTAAACTAATGCAAACTCAAATCCATTTAGGTTAAAAGGTGCTGTAGGTAGGATTTTGAAGATCCAGGACTTAGCCAAAAAATGTCAACGTCAACAACTTCTCAGTCCCTCCCCCCTTTCTGCTAAAGCCCAAAACTGTCTCCTAAGCCCCCTCCCCCCAAAAAGGGAGAATGAATGCGTGTGCATGAGCAGTGATTGACATGCAGTTAGACACCCCTCCCCTGGCTATGATTGGTGCATCTGAACAGGGAACTGTGGATTTTTGCAAATCCCACTACAGGCTGTAGGTGGTGCCACAGGAGCCAGATTTCTTTTTAAATGACCTGCTTCATGTAGTTCTACTGGAACATAAGGTCAGTTTCAGCAAATATGACAGAAAGTTAGTTTTATAAGGCTTACCTACTGCACCTTTAAACTGTCATCACACTGCATACAAACAGTACACTGCTAAATTTGAGAGTGAGATCATTAGCAACTATGAAGCGTATTTCATTTTTTCATACTGAGAGGACTCTTCTGTAAATGGGCACCTGCACTTAGTGTGGCTACGTATTAACGTTCTGCATTTGATGCTAAGTGCTCGTTAAGGTCCTTGAGGTCAATTCATTTTCAAATGCAAACCATCTGCATTCAAACACAGAAATTACACCCACATATCATAACATCGACATAGATGAGTCAACTTAACGTATCTCATCCCTCTAGCTTTGACGATGATGCCTCACTAAACAGCTCTAAACAAACTCTCTCAAAGCCCTGATGAATAAATGAAGGGATAAAAGCTACATCGATACAATTCTAACGCATTAACTTGCCAAATAAATAAATAAGTGGTGATGTGTGGGAGGGGGAGCGGGGGGGGCGGCGTTGCACATTCTTTTGTACATTGAATCTATCTTATCGGAGCGTGTAAAAATAGCTTGACAGAGGCTAATTGTGCTTGTTGCTGAATAATGGATCACAGCGGAGAGGGCCTTCCTGGAACTGGGGCGGGCACGACTGTTCCCTGCTGAACCTTCGGGTTCCTCTCCCTGCTTTTGCCTTCAGGTAAAAAATATGCCACAACCCCCCTCTCTCCCTTCCTAACCCACCCAAACCCCCTTTTCTTCCTCCTCACTCCTGTTCATCTTCATCCTTATTCATCTTTCTCTTTACTCTGACTTGTAAGCGGGTGTCCAAGAGTTTTTAAATGGGAAATGAGAACAAAAAACTTTCTTTACAGGAGCAGTTATGAGAATGAGGATTTTTTTGAGTCTCTTCAGTTTGCTTTATTAAACTTGGATATATATTTAAGCTTAGAATCACACTTTCTACCCACAAATAGCTGAATTGTATTGGAGTGGGGGGGTAAAAATTCATAAAATGTGTGTGAAATTTGATATTGCAGGGGCAATCAGTAATGAGCAAATTACTTCTGTTCTCAAATTTCACAGAGGCAACAACTGTCCCCCGCAGGCCTCTGTAGGTTATTCTTTAGAGTTTATTCTTTTCTTGTCAGAGAAAAATGGACTGGTCTAAAAAAAAAGTCATATGCAGGTATTTAGTGTAAAACAGAATCAAATGCAGCAATAACATACGGTGAGTAATTAAGAAAAAAAAAGGTACAAAAGAGTGATAATGTGCCTACATCGAATGCATATTAACCCCAAATTCCTATAAACATGAAGGCTATTTGCTTTATATACACCATCAAAGCTACTCTTTCCTAATATTGGTGGCATTCAGGACATATAGCATGAAGTCAGATTCTTATGTTTAAGACAACGGAACAACAATTAAATTCAAAAAGTGTAGTTTCCCTAAACCCTGACAACTAAAGAAAGAAAAACTAATCCTCTTACTCTGCACAACCCACAAGTGAGAAGAAGGCTTTGTTGGTAAATACCCGTATCAAGTTTGTTGCTTCACATCTAATATGGCATCAAAGTTGTCGTCCATGTGACTGGGAAAGTTGAAAGCGTGAGGTTGCATCTTTGCATAAACGTCTTAGCCGCTATAGTCTCATCAGAGGAATGTGTGCAGCTGATGGAAGACTGCTTACACTTATTCCCCTCAACAACTAAAGGCTTGTTAAAAACTGCTTTTCCCCTATCTGTCGTTTGAAATATGTGTGTGCAGCTAATGAATCACCCTCTTTGGGAAGTTAAAATAGTCTTCGCTGTTGATGTCAAAGAAAGAAAATGTACTTGTTTTTACTTGAACTTAAGACTGACATGAGCAAGTTTCATGTCCTTATAGGTTTTGGAAAGCTATTCAAAACCCATCTAAACATGTTGCAATGAAGAGTTATCAATCTTAAAGTACTATTGTTTTTCTTTGTAAGTGAAGAGCTAACATTTTGCAGATAATGTTCCGTTGACTCAAAACAATAGTGTATTTTTTTTGCACAACTGCTGGAGCTTCTGATAAACTGTAGATAACAGCTGTGATAATCGCTTTGACAGACATAACATCGCTTCGACAGATAACTTTATCTTTCATTACTCAGATTTTACACTCTTTGCGGCATAAATCAAGATAAACATCTCTGATAAGACATCTCTGTTGAGTAGTGTACTGTATATCAGTGTCCTTTAATTTAAGAAAAATATTAATAAGAAGGTTTGGAAGACATATCAAAAGGGGGCATCAAAGTGAAGTGTCCACCACTTGTGTGTTTGTACATGGAGACATATTTACGTGCAGGTCGGCACCATTGATCACAACCCAAATTGATGTCAATTTTTTCCCAGATAATTACAGACCGCAATGTCTCTCATCCGTCTCACCCGGCTGTCCGAAACATGAGTTGTGTTCTTAAGTGGA
Source organism: Perca flavescens (assembly GCF_004354835.1). Classification (NCBI taxonomy): domain Eukaryota; kingdom Metazoa; phylum Chordata; class Actinopteri; order Perciformes; family Percidae; genus Perca; species Perca flavescens. The sequence goes on from NC_041347.1 coordinate 26,486,858, forward strand.
AGTGATGTAGTTTGAAAAGATAATCTTAAATCTGCCTATTTACCCATCCACCTATTTTTTGCATTTATTTAGTTATTCATTCAATTCGTTTAAAGTATGTCCACTGGAGAAAAAGTCAGCGTGGTCTGAAGTCTCTCGAAGATTTACTCTAAAATAGACATTTAATACTTGCTATAGTCTATATTTTTGTACTAATTACATTTTATTTTAAAACTATTTCCATGATGGAATAACAACTGTATTAAGTTATAAGGCTTGAACATTGTCAGCCCATGACAACTCTTAGCACAGTGTGCACATCAGTTAAATAAAATATTATCTTAAAAAAAAAAGATAAATAATAAAAGAAAATATATCAGAAAAATCTGCAACACACAAGCTTTCAGCCTTAAGACTCAGTTGTATTTTCCACTTTGTTCAGCTCTTATGCTTCTCTGTTCATTATACAAGCTGCTCGAGTTCAGCCAGGGCTGGTCAGTTGTCCATTTATTTGTCCATAAGGCCTGATGGGAGAGGAGACCACTCTTATCAATATTTCATATAATCATATGATGTTGTGTTTGGTCAATCTGCCTTTTATGGTCTCATGCTATCTTAAGCTGAAGCCGTCAGTACTTAGGGCCACAAAGGAAATCAATGGGCAGGATAACATCAGTGGCCTGCTGGTTACTGTAAGTTCAGCACGACTATGTTAACGTTTCCTGTAATGTTGACATCACAATGTTGTTATGACCCACTGAGGGAGAATTCTACATTCAGCAATAGGTTTCTAATGGTACCTATGAGACTGTACAGCCTCTTAATGTTTGACAAAAGAAAAGTTCTGCCTGTATTATATTTTATGCTTATGTCAAGTAATTAGCAGCATTATTTTTCAGTTTTAATGTCTTTATATAATTGTAAAAAAAAATTAAACATAAATACTTATACTGCCTTTATGTGCGTAGCTTATGTATGCATGTAGTGTAGGTTATTTTACAAAATCTTAAAAGAAGAAAAAAAAAACATCTGCCTTACTTTTCCCACATAACTTACATGAGCTGTTTGGGTTGCCATTAATGCATCCTAATTCTACCTGACATTTCTGAACTGTTTTAATATTCCAATATTATGATCAACGGCTTGTAATGCAGGCTGCATGAATTATTTCAGCGCATTTGGTGGAGGCCTGATTATTTGAAACAAGTTCTGTTCTGGACTTGTGGGGAGCTGGCGGATCCAAAAACACCATTAGCCAGGTGGTATCCCATGAATTAAAAATAACTGAACACGGTTTTCCAGTCAGGCTGCTTCCCCGCCCCACAAACCCACCCACCTCCTCCCCACCCTGACTTATCTCCACCCCCCCCACCCTACACAGCACACACAGTGTTTCGTGACAGAAGGCCGCTTTTTCCTCCAACCTGAAGAAGAAATCTGGCGGAATGAAAAAGAAAGAGAGAGAGAGAAAGAAATCGGCCAACTGATCTGGACACAGATACATGACCCACATATCCTCTCTCACTTGCCCCACCCATCCCCCGCCATGGTACGACTGTCATCTAAAGGATGTTTTCACAATGTTTTACCATCCAATTTTTGGGGATTGTACTTCAGGGACGTGTGAATTAGATGGCAAATGGGGAGAAATGTGGCAGAAACACCTCAGAGGAGCTGCGTTAGCGAGCTGTCACGAAGCCTGAGACAGCGCCCATACCCACCACCACCAGAGCCATTTCGTAAAAGGTTGAATTAACATCGAGGTTAGCCTCCACTCAATTCACGTCAACTGGTTTCCGCCGCCAAGGACTCAAGGACTTATTCAAATAAAACAGCTCCATTTAAACCCTGTGACTGAATTCATCTCCAATTTATGTTATATAGGTGGCCTTACATCCCAATAAGCAGCAAGTCAAGAAAGCTAGAAAGAACAGAGGAAGTACAGTAATTGCAAGGAAGACAGCTAAAGGAAAGGACATGAGGAAAACAGATGGCAGAAAAGAAAGGAGAAGAAAGATACAGTAAGAATAGGACAGGAAAAGAAAGAAGCCGAGAGAAAGATAGGACATAACAGAAAAAAGTAAAACAAAGATGAAACAGTACAAAGGTTGGAGAATTAAAAAGGATGAAAACAAGTTATTGCAGATAAATAGATGGGGAGCGGGAAGAAGAAGTGTGAGGAAAGACAGCACGAATACAGGAAGGAAAAGAAGATGTAATTACAAAAGGGAAGGAAAACAAAGCAGGGCAAGAAAAGGGAAGATGAAGAAGGAAAGAGTCTGAAGGAAAAATTAAGGAATGTCAAGAATGGAGTGACAGAAAAAAAAGACTGAAAAACTGGGCACCAGAAAAAAAACGCTGCTCAGAAGCTGTAGTACTAAACTAAAAGGAAAAAGAGAAATGAAGAGATGGAGCACTGATGCCCAACCATAATACAGGAGCCTCCCAACAACACCATGCATACTCTTCACTGCCTGCTGTATATTTAATAGCCACTCCATCATTCTGCCTCCTTTCCTCTCTCTCTGTATCTCCATCCTCCGTCATTCCCCCGCTCATCCACGGCTTGCCCAAGCAGATGGGGATTGTAAGGCTCGGTGGCGCATTTCAGCATCACAATCTGTCTCGGCGTGCTGCGCTCCAATCCAGAGGAAAAGGCCGGAGTATTTCCCACATTGCGCGCCACATATGCGGTGCTTTAGCTTGTGCCCGTGTTAGGGAAATAAAAATCAGCGTAACGGCTTGGAGTGGCAGCATGTCAACAGAGGCAGACAGAGGGAGATACGGGAATAATTGTTGGGGAATTAATCAGTTGGGAATGCTTTTCCCTTATGCCATCCTGCGTGGGTGAGAGGAACTGCAATTCAGGCCAAATGGAGAATTAAATTTACACCATTACAAACATGTTTATCTTTATCCCTATGCTCTGCGCTGTGGGGGTAAAGTCTGTGTGATGCCAGTTCAAAGCATTGTCACATTTAACCGTGTCACAAACTTATCTCCCTCTGGGGTTTTTGTGTTGTTGTTTTTTTTGCCATTGTCCATCAATGGCATGAATAAACAAATAAATAGTCTGGCCAAAAACAAGTAAGGGTATGTGAGGTCTTGTCTAGTTTTTTTTAAATCGCAATGCCCTCAAAAAAAGTGAATAACAGAGTGCTAAAGGTCACCACAAGTCAACAACTGCCCATATGACATGATATGTTAAATATTTTAACATCTGTGAATGCCGTTTTTTCCTTTCTTCTCTTGTTAAAAGCACTTCATAAATAAATTTGTCTTGATTTGCCCTGTGGGTAGCATCAACACATCATTTCCATATTCACCTAATTGTGTCAGTCACTCATCCTCAACAAAACAGCCTTTTCCAGGTCAGAGAGATGCTTCTTCTGCAATTTTCAAAGTTCAACACAAACCAGAAGAAAGAGGGAGAGAGAAAGTAGGGGAAAACAGCCTGTGAGGTGGCACACTCGACACTGACAACGGCAAAAAAAAACTTGGTGGTGTGAGGAGAAAAAAATTAACGACACCTGACAATTTTTCAGTCACCCTACACACCCAAGGTGAAATAGGCGAGCTGCAGCGTGACGTGTAAAATGTGTTTGGATCTGGCCTGCAAACTCTGCTGAGGAGCCCATGAAAGATGCATGGGGCCACTGGAGAGGTATAAAGAATTTAGAGATATAAAGGATATATGACAAATAAATCAGGATGCAAATCTCACCGGGTGCCACTGGGAGTTCTCCAATGAAAACGGCCTAAATAATTGAAGAGGAAGAGGAAACATTTCATCAATGAGAAGAGCAGTGGAAAATGCTCTTCGCTCCATTTTTTAAACCTTTCTTCGGGAGCTCTTCTAGTCTTTTAAACATGACAAAGGAGAAGGGAACTCCAGTCTTTGAAAAGCAAATTCTTAAACAAATGCTCGCGACAAAGCTTTCAAAAGCATGAGGGGGGTATCAGAAACCACAAAACATATTTAGCAATTGTACCAAAAACTAAAAAAGGAGGGATTGAAAAAAAAAAAAGGAACAGCAGCGTGAGACAAAGCAAAACAAAAAGTAAACCAGGATCCAGTTGCACATTTTCCCAGACGCCATCGTCAAATGCCACTGCCACTCAGACTGTGAAAGACATCTCCATTTCACTCCGTATCATTCTTCCTCAACTCCACAAGTGCTTCAACAGATGGGATTTTTACTCACTTTTCCTAAACAAAATAATGCTCTTTTTTTTGTTTTGTCTCATTTCTATGCAGTTTTGTTTCACATAAAGTATATAGATGAAATGATGACTGTATCACTTTCTTTTCTGGTCATCTCCCTTCTCCCTCTTTGTTTATTACTTTCAACTCTAGCTCTTAATTGTTGGTACTTTACTGGTATGACTGTGACATCATTATCAAAGCAACAAACAAAATATGAAAGCTCCAAACAAACAAGTTACATATTTAAACTCTGTTTGTTCTCACCAGAAAAAAAAAGAGGCAGTCGTGGTGAATGAGGAGGAAAGAAAACTTTACATAATGACTCCGTCTTGCCAGTTTAACCAGTTTTTTTTTCCACATTGAGAAAAAAAAAAAAAAAAAAACTTCTAACGGGAACTCATCACCATGGTGAACCTGGGTTGCCAAGCACGACTTTCTTGGCAACGGCGTCACCAGGGATACTGGCTCCCCATAGATGGGGTTCATTGATTAGAGTTGGAGCTCACCCCAGAGTCCTTGGAATCATTAAACACTGTAGGTTTTTTTTTTTTTTTTTTTTTTGGAGAGGGAGAATGAGAGCCCAGGGAATTGTGGGAAGGACTAAGAGGTCATATTCATTAAGAGGTTGGAGGCCCTGTTCTGAGTCCAAACTGTATTTCAGTCCATTTCATCCACCTTTATGACATTATTGTTGAGAAACATTTTAGATATCCTTCATTCCAGAGCTGCTGGATGGAGATGAAGTCTGTTCTTATGCTGCTGATGTTGTTTACCCTACTGCTTCTTTAATGGAAGAAAACAGACTCCGGAGTTTTGGTTATTTGTCTGTGGCCACTGAAGTTGATTTAACAATTTATTTCTGAATTACTAGTAACTATAGTTTTTCTCTTTATTAAATATTCATGACAAAGAAACAATTAAAGTAATAATAATAAACACCATTAAGTATCTATTAACACACAAAAACTCAGCTAATCCACTTAATCAGGACTGAGGGGCTGGTTTGATCACATTTATATTGCATGTATATTTACGTGTAAGTTCTGGCATCATGTTATTATATTACTGGTGGCAAAATAATAAACTGTTATCCTTAACTACTGAAACAAAAAACATGATTTGGTGTCAATCCTTCAGAATTAAAGAACAATCTGAGGAGGAGACAGAGATAAACATTTCTACACCCTGAGCAGCCTTGTTTAGACCAAATTGCAATGCAGCCTCCAGACATTTTGTACTTAGACTAATTTCTTTAAGGCAACATTACAGACAACAGAAAACATGTCCACGATTCTGTTAGACTAAACATGTGATCACCAACTCCAAAACATACTTTTATGTTCCTCATCAGTTCAACTGAAACGGGACTTAAAACAACAATTCAAATGTTAAGACAAAAACATGTAGTGAGTGAAACTAATGACTATGCATAATGTCCTTTTCGTCTCACTAGTCAATATGTATGTTTTAAGATGCTTTAAAAAAGGTATTTCATTACCACCAACACCAAGCTTAAATCAAATATAGCAACGCATATACAGTATAGCTATATGCTGAATACCTTTCATAAACATTGACAAAGGTCAATGATAAATCAAGTACAACAGAAACATGCTCTCCAGTGAGAGAAAAGTAGTTTTAAAATGTTTAAAAAAGCCTCACTTGAGATTGAACACGTTGCTTTGGTTTTGCTCAGCCGGAGCAGTCGCAACAGAAGTTTGCTGGACCCAGAGTCCTGAATGATCGGTCATTCTGTGTTATATACAGGTATGCTTATGACTTGACATGGCACTGCTGTGACAAATGCGTGAGCTCAGTGTCACATCTCATTCTATAGAGTGACTGACATACCAAAAAACATATATTCACCACAGCCTGTCTACACTCTTTACAGTTTAAATGGAGACAGATCTAATGTGTTTTTGGATATGGAGCAGTTTCTTGTTGTGTCTTGATGTGTGTAAGGAATCTGCACTTCATTTAATATTAGAGAGAAACGCCACAGATTTTACAAGATATAACTTGATGTGTTGTATTACTCGACTTGAATGTATTACTCTGCCTGTAAAAACAGCTGTAAAATGTCTTCTGTGTCTCTGGGGGAGCTTCGTCAAGTCTAATCAAAACAACCCTGGTGATGTCATTAGGGTTATTTTGGGCAAAGAGACGACAAAATCAGTTCTACATGCATTACAAACGTGAGGGTGTGGAAGTAGAAAGCCATGGATGTTTACCAGGCATTAAGGGTCTAACAAAAATATGCCAAGGCTCTGCATTATGGGAAATAAAGGATCTAGTATTTTTGGAGCTTGACCCATACTAGGGACTGCAATTAAGGATATCTGGGCCTCTGTTGGCTCTATTTTGACCATTCTTTTGAATTTATTTCTTGTAAGTCCCACAACTTTATGGAAGTGCAATACTAAATCACCGGAGTAGTTTTTTTTAAGATAGAAGTTGCTGATAACATGGGTCCATTTGCATGTTTTTCCTGAGTTTTGAGAATGAAAGAAGATTGAGAAGAGCATCGAATGTCGTGTTTAAGATGAGATGAAAACTCACAACAGCGATAAACTTATGACCCGCTTGCTGCGATGCAAAAAAACTAAATGTACACTTTAATTATAAAGTTGCATAATGTCAGCATGATGCTGGCCCGGCCGGTAACAGGAAGGTGCAAGTCTATCTGCATGTTATCCTGTGTGTTTTTTGTCTGCACCAAAAAAACAAAATCAAAACTAATAAAGCAAAGATAAACAAGAAAAAAAACATATGAACTGTGTTACCTTAGAGAGTGTGTCGTATGCATGTCTTTCCACTTTGTTTGTGTGTGTGTGTGTGTGTGTGTGTGTGTGTGTGTGTGTGTGTGTGTGTGTACTCATTCGACTCTGCCTGTGTGAAAGAGGGGCATGGGTGGCAGGGCTACCTTGAAAAGGAGATGAGAGGAACTTCCTGTTCTTGGAGCAGGCACAAAGCAGCAGGCAGCCGAGTGTGGGAGGGGCAGGATAGCGGGTAGACGGGGTGAGGGCCAGTGCCAGGGGCGAGGGTCTTTGTGTGTTTTGTTAGCGGTGGCGGCACCCCTCAGGTCCGGTGGACACACGCCTGGTTCATTCGACGACAGCTTTGTCCGCGCTTGGACGGCAGCCGTGAGCCAGGCGCGCAGGTTGTCGTGACAACTGTGCAACACACTGACACATGAAAATTGGTAAAGACAGTCATCACAGTGCATGCGTTTCAAAAAAGCATAAGCATGTCTTACAAAAAAGGCTAAATGTTTGATCTATTTGGGGTGCACGTGCTGCCATTATATCAGAGGCAAGAGGTGTTGACACAAGAAAAGTAAAAGTTGGACCTAGAATATTATGAAGGTTGACAAATATGGCTTTTCCTAATTTAAGATTTCCGCCAGAAATAAAGCAAAAAGCACCGTGTGTGTATTGATGTAGGCGATTGTATGTTCACATAGTAGCTTTTTGAGCATTCGTGTAGCTACGTCTGTCTAACTGCTTGTCTTTGAACCCCATTCACCTGGAGCAGCCGCACAAAGGAATGTGTTTGGTCGCACTCCTCTCCAACCCTTGTGCATCTTTCAACCCGAAACTATGCCAGGATCTCGGAGAAACAGAGCATCCGTTGACAGCAGGCGCTCCTCCAAAGACATGCTTCTCATGCCCTGTGGAGGCCCCCCTGTACAGAAGACTCCCCACCCCCCGTCAAACCCCTCCAAACCCTCGCTCTCCCATGCAATCAAAGACAGCTTCATTATCTGCCGACTAATTTTGTGCCTGCCCCCAAGACGACTCCCAGGTAATGGCAAAGCAGGTTTACCCTCCTCCCCTGAACCTCTCCAGAACAGCCGCTCTAAGACATGGAGGCCACAAGGCTGTGTCTCCCCCCCAACAAAGGGCTCTCTCAGAGGCTTGGGTCTGTGCTGCATCCCCCCACCTGCAAGCAGAGGAGAGGGAGGAATCTCAGAGGAGGTGTGTGTGTGTGTGTGTGTGTGTGTGTGTGTGTGTGTGTGTGTATGTGTGAGGTTGTTGGGGGGTGGGGGGGAATCTCCGCAGCAGGAGAGGAGCCAGCACTGGGACAGGCGGTGATACAACATTTGAATGCCCCGACCGGGGACACACCGTCGTGCCTCTCCAATTAAATTATCCAGACCACAATGGCGAGGCCTCGAGAACTGACACCTCCATTGAGAGTGTGTCAGCAGCTTTGTGGGGACCGACAATTTCCATCTCTGCAGAAATAGATTTGCTCCCAAGGGGAGCAACAATAGCAGGGCAATCCTTCTAATGCTCGTTTTTGGGACGAAAATAGGGATGAGAGCTGGGGATTTGGAGGGTTTACTTACAGGGACTGAGAGAATTCTAGTTTGGAAGTGGTAATATATCTGAATGGTCTTTGACAAAATGCAATGTGGTGATGAATGTGTTTATCAGGTGTAAGCCAAAATCGCTTTCAATAAGTGTAATTAAATGGACTTTTTTTTGCATGTGCAAAGGCTAAGTGATTTAAGCAATTTAGCAAGTTTTGCAAAGGCAGTGTAGGTGACAGCCGGATTTTGTTCAAGTTTATTCAAGCTACAGAACTTTAACTTGCAGAAGTGTCAAACTGTATCCCACCAATTGTCAATGTTTCTATCCATCAAAACAAACACAAATATGATAGTTATAATATGATTTTTTCAGAGGTTAATGTTTGCTCATCACTAGGACATACTTTAAACCTAATAAGACGTGAGTCAGTTAGTTTATTCTTCACAGGGACAGTAACAGAGACAGTAAGCCTCCTCTGACAGCAAACATTCACGTTTTTGGCACATTCACCATAAGCTCAAAGTAGGGGGAGACAGGAAAGATTGTGAAAAAGACATGCTGTATTTACATTGGACCAGTGATGGAGTATTCGAGCCAGACTCAAATCGCTATTCTCAGGACTTGTGACTCGACTTGGAATCACGCACTGATGACCTGGACCTAGACTCGGATTTGAGGATTTATGAAAACGCACTTGAGCATTCATGAAATGGGACTAGGAATTTGGATCAAGTTTCTGACAACTTTTATGTGTAATATGTCATAAAATGTTTATATAAGATATTGATATGCATTAGTCTGTAACTTTTTCATGCAGGGGCAGGGCGTGGGTCCTCCACCTGTGACTGTATTTCACGATGCGTGCTCGTCCCCTACTACATGTGGATGTGAAGCCATCACGGATTTTACATACACTGCTGGAAAGAGCTAAATGTTCCATTTGTGAAGGCACAATTGAGGAGAAGACTGGGACAACTTTAAACTTCCACAGACATCTGTCATAGCTGGTAATGGTGACTCGACTTGGACTCGGACTCGAACACTGGGGACTCGAGACTTGACTCGGGACTCGACGGTTGGTGACTCGACTATAACACTGCACTGGACACACCTCAGCCCACTGAGTCACCAGGACACCCACATTCTGTGTATTAAAAGGCCGCTGACATGAGATGTCTACAAAATAAAAAACCTGTCTGACACATAAACCGCTCAGTGGGCACACAACCACACACATCTCAGGCCTCCAACAGTGCAAACTCACTGACTGACAATTCCCTCAGGCAGAGTTATGAAAACACACAACCTGACACCTCTGAAGTGAGCGTCACCAACTGACACATCTGCATACTGTAGTTGTCATCCTTCAGTGCAGGTGCAAGTATATGACAGATAAATCAGCTTGTAAGTAAGTTGTTGAACAAGTAAATTGTTTAGAAACAGTCAGCCAGCCATTACATAACCTGTCCACCAGAGAGCACTGACAAGTTAATTTTTTTTAATCGTAAAAAAGTGTCAACTCAGTACATATTATAGTAACAGTTATTTTACAACCAAACCTCTCAAAAATGTTTGCTTATGTTATATGTTTAATACATATCAGTATCAGCCTAACAAATCCACTATCAGTCAGGTTATGATAGAAAGTTAACTCTCATGTCATCCAATTTGTACGGCAAATCAGAATGATTGAACTACGTCTGTGACCAATCATATTCCATGGCTAAAAACAAACTGTTGTTTACATCTGAACTCCCCTGCTGTCTCCTCTTCGCTTTTATCAACCTTCAGAGAAACCTCCTCTTTTACCTCTGCGCACATAAAGACACAGTTGTTCAGCTTGACTCAGGCAATCCAAAGTGAATATGACGGACAAAGCTACATGGATAAAACGTCTGTCTTCCTTCTCAGCACTAAGTGGATGCTGCTGAAAAGGCGGGCCTTTATGTCTGACCCCAAGAGGTCAGACTAATACGAGTGTGTGTGTGTGTGTGTGTGTGTGTGTGTGTGTGTGTGTGTGTGTGTGTGTGTGTGTGTGTGTGTCCATCACTGCACCCCACCCAGCTGTATTTCCACAGCCCAAGGTACCTGGCGAGCCTGGAGACACGGCTGTTTGTCTGCCCCAACATCCCATAATTTAGGTATTAACTGCCTGTTGAGTTAAAACTATCATGAATAATTTAATGAATTCAGTGTGATATGTAGGTGAGTTAATCATAGAAGAACAAAGAAGAAGAAGGAAGGTCTCCAGTCCCAAGATAATATTTTTACAGACCGGATTCCTCCACAGACGTGGACAAACTTTGATTTCTGTTTTTCCATTATTGCATGAATAGAAGTTTGTTAACTACCTGCAGAGTGGAAATCATTTCCTGAATTAAAGAAAAATACCAGTTATGTTAGTTATATGTTAATCAAATGGCAATCTGAATAGACAAACTCATCTATCAGAATTATATTTGATTGTATTATTCTTGCTACTGGTCACATTTTATAAATAGATCCATTTATAGTTATAAAGTACAATAAACGCTTCCTGATATACTCTGTTAAGAGAAACTTCTGAAAGCCCAGAGGATTTTCTTTGTCCAATCAGAGACACCAGAGGGTCCAAGTCAAGAGATGAAAGAGCCAGAGGAAAGAAATGAAGAAAATAATTCTCCCCTTTTGTCTCAGTTTCTGGGTCAAGGCCTAATTGATTTCCTGATTAGTCGTCCATCAACCTAAATCACAACCTGCTTTCACACCTGCGATGGGAGTGTGCCTTCATAGTTAAGGAATTCATTAATGTTGAGCGGCTTATTTATCGGTTTAACAAGTCTATTCCAGTTATTCTTAGGTATAAAATGTAATGAAATGTGCAGCACAATGAAAGAAAAGATGTACGATTGCAAAATGAAAATTATGGAAATTACATTTTCTCTTAAAGTTAATTTTGACTGTTGTTCTCCCGTGAGGAATTTGACATGCATGATTATTCATCTCTTGACAACAGCTCAATTAACACAATAATTTTGTTTTTCGTTTGTTATCAACAGGGGAAATATGCCATAACACAGAAACTTACACAGTGTAATACAAGCAGTACTGAAAATATACATAGGCTGCTAGTGACATTCGTGCATTTAATTTGTGGAATGAGGCTCGATTCTCATGTGATACATAGGCTTCAGCACTGTAATTATCTCCTCAAGAGCACAATGTAGGCATAATTTCCCCAGACTGCATAATTATCTTTGAGTAGGATGACAAACTCATCACAGAAGTTTCGGAAACAAGCGCTTTCACTTCAACCAAGTAGGCTCCGTTTCTGAATCAAGAAGAATCTATTTTTAACCCTTTTGTAACCAGGTAGGTCAGCTGGAGGGGGAAGAAAGAGTTGCATCCATCCACACAGTCAGACTTCAAAGTTTGCCAATAATACAGTGGTGTATACAGCACTTTGGGTCAGCTGGTGGTTAAATCCTTGCTTGAGCGTCCCTGATTCACTTCCACCTACTCACTCCAGGAGCTCAAAAACGCCAAAAAATGTCTCTGCATATAATAAGTTATATTATATAAGTTTTGCCTGGTGGAAAGGAATTGTTCTCATTAGGCCAGAGAAGAGGGGACCGAATAACTTCTCCAGAGTTAACGTGGTGGTTTCAGCCTCGGTTTCAACTACACAATGTTTTCGTCTCGACTCACAGCCACGTTTTGGTTCATCGAGTCGGGATTGCAGTTACATGCAAAATCTTTTGTTGTTAATTTGCATGTCGCAGCAGGAGCCAGGAATGGCCGAGCGGTAGTGTTGCACTCTTAAGCCGGTTACCAACGATGCTTTTTATTGCATCTGATGAAAAAACAATGTCCTGTCAAGCTTGTCCCTGTCGGATACATGATGCACCACGTTGTCGTATTCTGACACTTTGCTGGACCCGCCTCATATATATAACCTTTAAGGAAAACATCCATATTTTCTTAAAACACACCAAAGTCAAAGCACACAGACATATACAATCACATTTACACTTTTTCACTTTTCAGCCTTAAGAATTCTGATTATTCTGATGAATCAGATGAGAAGTATTTTTTTAGAGTAACAATAAATATGAGGCAGTTTAATGTCAAGTCTCTTTAAATAAAGATTACTTGTTCCCTTGTATAATATTTATATGTGAAGTTCCTTGTGAGTGATCACACGTTAGGAAGAAAACTGCACGCTATTATGTCAGTGACAAAGATGTCTGGCTTTGTGTTTTTCTACGTCTGCAGCTTACAAGGCCGTGTGAGGACCATCTATACAGGCCTCACCATGTAGAAATATTGTCTTATGTTTGGTCTCAGCATAGGTCAATGCTTTCCCTTCAATTTGGCCATCATTAAGGGAGTATTTTGGTGTGCTCATGGTAACCTGATACCATTGACTGATGCTGATCGCTCCCCACAGGGCCCCACTCTTTCTCCCTCAGCAGGCCAAGGCAAACCCAGCTGCAATTATAATACTTAAAATAATTCCACAAAAGTGGAGCCATCATTGAATAATTCAGCCTTCTAGTCTTGTCAGGACTTTGCTAGTCTTATGACATCATTCAAGCTGAATATCCTTTAGCAGATGTGTGAGTCAAAAGATACTCAAACAGGAATCACAACTCCCAACATTTGAATGTTTTTCAACAGTTTCAAACTGCTGTTCCCTAAAATCATGTGTGAGCTCCAAAAAAGTGTCTCATAACTGACTGAAATCGTTGCCTGCAGCCCTGATCAGGCTTTGCAACAAAGCCCCAGAGTGGTCTGATTTGTACAACTATGTAAACAAATCGTGTTTAATTTTACATGAGTATTTGCTTGGCGCCCGACACCCTAAGAGCACGGCCATATCATTAATAAGCCAGACTTGCTCATCAGACTGTAAATGGCTCGCTTCATGTATAAAATATCAGAGGAATAGAGTGGCCCTGCATTTCTAAAGAGGCCTGAATGGACTGCTACATTCTAAGCTGGAATTTATGGAGCACGTCAACACCTGGACTTGGCGCTGTTTACTGCGCCACTCCCACAGCGCCTAATGGATGATGAAGGGCCAGTATGGACAAGTTCTTTTGTTGATCCCTGGACAGTTCTGAGTTTAAAACTGTCTTTTGGGAGCCTGTCTGCTTCTCTGTACACAAGGCTGTTCACAAAGTTTATCAACCAGATTCTCTGCAGCCAAAATTAGCTTGCAAGTAGTTGTGTGCAGGAGCTAGCGTTACACTTACTTTATAGCTAATGATGTTCTAAATGACGGTACACAGGACAATAGTCTTGAATATTTCCCTCATCATTATCTTGTTAATTTGTCAAACTCACAGAAGTGTAAAGTTTGTTCCATAAATGCTACTGAGCACTGATATCCATTAATAGTGTTTGAGAGGATGCTGTCCAGTCATTTTGTAAAAAAAAATGATCTAATAGCAGGCAATGTACTACAACACTGTCTCCTAGAAATTGTGTGTATAAAGAACTAATTTGCAACAGAAAATAAGTTTTGGGAGAGACATGAAGCCATCCAGATTACGTTTTTATCAACATAATTAGGAAATGTTCACTGACAACATATTTTATTTGTTTTCCGACAATATCCACTCTCAAAATACACTACCCACTTGTAGCAACTACAGCGTTAGTATTCTTTTTTATGATTACCGTATGGTTAGGCACTTATCGAACTGGATTAAAGTCAGGAAAAGTGCATGGTTTTGATTTAATACTGAAAAAGTTAATGTGATTTACCAAACGACTTAACAACATTTAACGGAAACCACAATCTTTCCAAATAATTTAATAGTATAGAGACTGAAGTGTCCATTAATTGAAAAGTTTGCAGTTTTGGGAATTGCTAGATTAACTATGGACAGGGACCCAAAATGGATGTTGGGCATAAAACAAAATAGTGTTTAATAAGGCAAGAGTTCGACAGTTATGCTGCATCGACTCGGTTGAGCTGAGTAAGTTTCAGAGGGTCTGTCTTTGTAAGAGATTTGTGCAGCATGTACAGTATGTCCAGACTTCCAGGCAATTGATATTAACTATTAAGCATGACAAGTATCAAGCTCACACGTTGCAGAGGATATTGCAGCAAGTTATACAGTACAGGTCTGTTTTTCGATTCCCTGGATTTTATGCAGAGTGGATCACACAAGCTTTTTCCCCTCAGCACCCCATGTGTCTGCACTGCGGTGTGTAATTGTAAATAAAGAAGAAGCCACTCATGAATGCTCCCACTGCATAGATGATGTCCTAATTGAGAGATGCAGTGAAATGGTTATAGGGTGTTTTCATTTCATGGTTCACTCCACACTCACCGTGTGCTTGCACATGCGCGCACACACACACATACACACACACACGCGCGCACACACACACACACACACACACACACACACACATATACACACACACACACACACACATATACACACACACACACACACACACACACACACAGCCCTGTGGTTTGCATCATGAATAAATTGAATATCCTCTTACTAAGCTACTAAATACATCTCCAGTGTCACGCTACAGTGGCTTGGGTGATGCCTGTTCTATACAGATCGTTGCTTTCCACCAAGACATACAGTAAGAATATAAACATTTTAGGGCATGTGATGTTCCCAAAATACACAGGTTTTAAGTTTTTTTAAGTAAATAAAGTGCATGTGCAGCAAGGAGTTGGAGTCCAAGGGGATACAATCTAGAATTCACTTAAAGTCACATAATATGATAATAAAAGTGAATATAACTTCCTGCTTGTATTTGGTTGATTTTGATTTCATAAATATAATCTTCCGATGTATAAACAGCAGTGACTTTAGCAGTTCCCCGCCTCCAGTTATAGAAACATCATTTTTTGTGCATCTTCTGATGAACTGAATTAGTCTCTAAACAGAAATTGTTAAATTTAAGTCCTGAAAGTTAGCACATCATTTTTGACAACACGGCCTGTATTGAGCTCTCAAAGTAAATGCTCATCTGCCATTCTGAGCGAGTTAAAACATAGCAAACCTAACTCAAAAAATGAGCCACTAAAGCAAGGATTTTAAACTAAACTACGATAAGGCACATACAATGTCTTCTCTACTGCAACAACAAACAAAGCTTTGCCCTAAAATATGCAGCCTGCAATATACACTACTGTAGAGAATTTGCCTATTTTAGAATGTCAAAGTCCTTCATACACAAAGCCAAGTACGGGAAGTGTGTTCAAAGCAGCCTGACATCTCCAGGTCTACAAACTAGATGCCGATCAGCCGAGCGAAAAAAGACACAAACACACCATTTTAAATTTCTGAATTTCCATGTAGCCCCCCCTAAATCTGGGGGTTAATCCTGTGAATATTTCAACAGACATCCATTAATTTGGTTGTTATAATGCCTTATATATAAGCCTCACATAACCTCCTGTTCTTACCGTACTTTACTGCATTTCCTTGAGTATTCTAACACTACTGGAGGAGAAATGCACTTAAACAGGAAGAATGGTTCACTGGCCATGTAGCTTGGTCTGTACACCATTTGCCAAGACCTACGAGAGTGCTCATTGTTCTCTGTATTAGTGCAATGTTCATTTGGGGTTCTCCAAGGACAACATTATTTATGCATCATGGCCAAAACAGAAAAAAAAGATAGCATATTAAAACACCAGCAAATGAACTGCATGGGGCAAAGAAACTTCCCTAACCAAGTTTTATGAGAACTTAGTACTATGTGTGCAAAGGTGATTTTATGTGTGTGCGTACGTGTGTGTATTACAGTAGTCACTGCAGCACACAGCCAGAGGGCTCAGTGTTTGATCCCTGGCTGTAAAATGGATTATCTGGTGGCAGGAGGGTGAAAGGATAGCAGTGTGTTAGCTTTGGAAGGAAAAAAAATAAAAACTCAAGTGAGTGCGGATGTGTGTGTGTGTGCGTGCATGCATGTGCATGTGATCTCAGCAGCGGACAGCCCAGGGGACAGGGCGGCCCCTGAGGAAACGTGTCTTAAAAAGCTCTCTATGGCTCCAGCTAATGCTCACTTTGTCACCCAAACAGGGCGGGAAAGATAATCAATAGCCTTTGATAGCTCCTATTAGGGTTTTAACAAGCTTTTCCTCACGCTGGGCTGCTCTACTGAGGAGAAACGAGGAGAGCCAAACAAGCCTTCATCATCCTGTCCATGGCAACCTTCCTCTCACTGCACACCACACGCTCTATTTCATCTTCTGTTAGCACAAGATTCCCAAACCTTTCATATCAGGGAAGCCCAAATAGATCCACACTGAGCAATGGATGTGCATTTGATTTGAGTTTGTGAGTATGTTGTAAAAAGTCTGCCTTAATGTCTTTACGTCATACTACAAGTTGGGAGAAATCAGAAAGAACAAAGCCTGTGATCAAAACAGCCATCCTTATGCATTTTCCACCCATTCAAACTTATAGTTATGTATCTTACTCGTTAAACTTGCTAATTTTGTTAGGAACATCTTGGACAGCCTTTTCAGCGCAGGTGTACTACATTTTCCAACTTAAGGAATAAGATTTACTCTCACATACACACACACACACACACAAACATGCACACACCACCAATTTCAGCCTCCCAATAGTAGCTGATAGGGGAGCACCTATGCTAAACTAAATCTAATTTGGCGCATCTGCATTTGTCACACCATTAGAATAATTGTTCCCTCCTCAGCTGTTTTCCTGCTGTTCATTTCAAAGCTTGTGTGGGTTTTTACCGTTAAATCTCAAGCCACTTCTCTCAAAATTAGCCCTTCACTTAGAACACATAATGCTAATGACCATAATTAACCCAAAATGGAACTTAAATAATTACGGGCTGCGAGAATTGCTCATTCAGGAGAACAGTAAATTAATCTTCCAGAGAGCCTGATCAAGGTGTATTGTGTTTTATCCCTGCTAATACTTAATCTTCATTTACTAACAAGCTGTATCAAGTGCAGCTGAGCATCACTGTAGCCGCAGTCACCTTGACACAACGCAAACCGGTCGCAACCAAATTCATTAGGTGCTGTGGGGAGACTGAACAAATAATCATTTCTTCTATTGTAACAAATAGCATCAAGAGCCCCAAATATAAAACACTAGGGATGTAACAGCCAGTGTGTGTGTGTGTGTGTGTGTGTGTGTGTGTGTGTGTGTGTGTGTGTGTGTGTGTGTGTGTGTGTGTGTGTGTGTGTGTGTGTGTGGTCCTACCAGACTCTCGTAGATTTCATTTGTCCAGAGAGTCTGGCCTCTCTCCATTGACAAGTGTTAACTTCCTTGAAGGCGGGTACTCTGTTGAAGTTTAAAACTATTGGATCTGCCCAGAGCCACTCTGGATCTGCCATAACCAATCGCTAACGTTTGATCGTGACGATTTTTCATGCGCATGTGCAACAAGAAGGGAGACCGACAACTATCGGCTTATATTTACCATTAGCATCGCTAGCTTAGCAAACTCCTTCACCACTAACTTTTCCCGAACCCCATGGGGAGGAGGGCCACATCATCATGGCCACCAACACAACTCAGCAAAGATTGTTCTTCCTCGGGCTTTAACTTCTGGATATTTGGCAGCGTTGCCTTTCTAGCGCACGTCCTCTGTCTTCATCGTCATCGTTCTCAGCCACTCCCTCTGTTCGCTGATTGGACCGCCAAATATTTGGCCGGAGAAAACCCAAGAATATATCGCAAACCCAGACTTAGTACTGAAGGGAAATAAAAATTGGGCAGAAGTACATAGGAGGGCGGAGCCAGGCTAGTCTGGGTGTGCTCAGAGGTGTACTTTGTACTTCACAGAAGCTAGTTAAGATGTTAAACCTTTGGATGTCAGCAAAAACAAGATTTTGAGGGGGCAACAGTTTTGATACATTGCTGTCGTTGTGTTGACCTGTTAATGCCTCACACAGCCAAACTACAACTCACAAGTTCAATTTCCAATACCTGACTATAGTCTGAAAACAACCACACAATGATGGCTTGAGCCAAATCTGATATGCAGCAACTAATCAGAAAACACATTTAGATTACATGACCCACATGTCACCATTACATGTTCAACCTCAAATATTTTTTTAAAACTTTGGTAGATAAGTCAGGACTGTTGCGACATTCATTCAGTTTCCTGAACAGCTGCCATGTTTTTCTTCAAGTGCAAGTCATTTCTTCCTCCATTCGTGTGTAGGAAGGGTTATTGTTGACAGATAACTCAGTCACAAATGTTCCATGCAACTGTCAAAAGTGAAGCAAAAACTGTAGGGTGCCAGGCTTCATCTGTGCATTACTTCAAAACAACTTTCATCAATGAACAATACACTTCTGTTCTTTTATTCTGAATTCTAGTGTGTTTCTTTCTAAAAAAAATATATTCATATTGTTGCCAGAACTGTTATTTTTAAAAATAAGAATTAAAAATAGGCAGCTATTTCTCCACGCGAGCATTTTTGTTTACTATGACCTTGGTGAAGGCATGACAATGGTTTTGTGTCATTGATGCCACCCCCCTCCTGCTTCTATCCAGGGAGGAAGGCATGATGGGTAAAGGATGTGGTGTTTGTAACCCAGGTGGGGCCAATCTCGCCTCCCAGCGAGATCCAATAAGAGCCATTAGAGAGGTCTGGTCTGGTTCATTTGAGCGTCACAGTTAACAGCCTTACACAGGGTGGGACAGTATACAAGGAGCAACAACAGAGCAACAGGCATATTCATTCATTACACAGAGACGCAACTTCATTCACATTAGATCTAGGTTTCCTCTGGCATAGAAAAGCATTACCAAATGTATAGACCTGCTTCACTAATGTTTATGTGTATTCAGCATTGTTAGTGTATTAGTGTTACCTCAAACTACACCTCTTGCTGCTGAAACTCACAGTGGTTTTGGACATTATGCTGGACGATGATGATGATGCAGTAGTGGAAGGATGGGCGAGAGGAACCTGCTGATAGGCTGGAGGGAAAACAGAGGCTGAGCAAATGAAATCTCATCCGTCTATCTACGTTCCTGGTTTCCTCTTTATCTCATCCTGCAAAGGAGGGAGGAAAGGGCGGATTTGTTATTTTTATGGGGTTTACAGTAATGCTCAGAGGGTGAAATTATTCCTGGAGCTCCGAGTTTTAATTATTTCCTCTCGTATCAATACAGGCCACCGACGTAATTTCCGTGTTGATCTGATTAAAGAAATATTACATTCTGCCAGGGCATGGGCAAATTGACTTTGGTGGCAAGGTCTTGACAAGAACCAGACACGCAGCTTTATGCATCAGTAACAGTGTAACCATATTATCCATGCACTGCTTCCTTCAGTGAAAAGCAAGATGCAGGCTGTTTCCAATGAAGACAAAAGAGGAGAGGAAGGAAACTCAGGATGGAAGAGACGGTGCAGACGTGCAAGTAAACACCTTTTCGGAAAAATACTAATGCCTTGTCAACAGGACTCTGAATACATCAGGAATATCAAGACTTACAGTACATTACGTCCTCATTCCAAAGAAGTTTTCAAGAAATACGGTATTATACAAGTATATTAGTTATAAACTCAACATTAGCACAGCCTGACATGCAGTAAACCTTGTTGTTTTCATTATTATGATCATTACAGCTTGACCAACACATCAATTTTGGCCATTCTTTTCGTCAACGAACAGTTTGATGGAGTATTGACCCTGACCAAAGCAATATAAGTCTGATTTGGTGCTCATTATTCAACCCATTTTCTCTTTATTGTCATTCCTAATTTTACATACCTTAAATGTATTTTGCTAATCTTGTTTTTATACCTTTCAGAAGAAACCTTTTTATTGTTTCACTTAGGGTAAACTGCTCTGGATAAGAACATCATGTAATTGTTGCTTTATGCAGTCCTTCTTAATCTGGGAGTCAGGACACCAAGAGGTCCAATGATAACAACAAGGAGCAATAAGATTTGTTTATAAAGATCTTTAAATGTTATGGTTTGATGAGACTACACTGGGATTAGAAATTGGTCTCTTATTGTATGGCTGATTCCCAAAACCTAATGATTACAGTTGATTTTTCAAATTGCTTAAGATTTTTTCTGAAAATATCACAACACGAGGTTGTGTAAGTTTAGCCTCTTAATGAGAATAAGAAAAACGCCACAAAATAGGTAGAAAAATACAGACACTCCTTATCAACAGCTGTGCTTTAGGGAGGATTTTTCCTTTAACATTGGCTATCAACTGGGTTACTCCAAGCATGTAGAAGAGGCGAAAATAATACAAAAGAGTCAAACAGAGTGCAGGAATGTGAGTCGGAAAGCGTGTAAAAGGAGATGGAGAGTGAGAGAAAGAGTTGGGGGAAGGGAGGGGGAGATGGGGCAAAAGAGTGCAGCCATGTGCTGGGGTGTACACCTGTACCCAGAACAGGTGTTTTCCGCCCCACTTGCAGGCCCCCTGATTAGGAACCGCCACGCTTGCCTTACCCCGTCAAAGGCTAGCTTATCCCCCATCAGTGCAGCTCAGGCTCTGGGTAAAATGATGGTTAATTAGCCAGCAGAAAGCCACAGGCTGGAGGTTGATGGAACCACCCCTTTCCTGACCTTGCACCCTCTGTTATACACACAGATCTGTGTATACTGTACACACAGAGACCAGTTACTGTAGCAAGCAGAACTAATTTAAACACTGCAGGACAAACAGACATAGCTGGGAATGAGTAGATCATTTATTGTGTTGTTTTCTATGCTTTAGCAGGTTTTGTTATCTTTATCTTCTGTACTATTGTCAGAGCGGTTTGAGGGATTAATGGAGCACACTGTACTTTATACAGTATAACATGTCTTTTTCCTGGCTAATCTGCACATACATAGGGAAGCAATCAAAAGAGAGAGTGAGAGAGAGAGAGAGACTATAATTATGCGCAGCTGCAAAAGCGGGGGGCCAAAAGAGGTTGCATTATCCAGCACTAAACACTTTCACCTGCGCAGCTATGTTACCCAGCGTTAAACACTTTCACCTGGACAGAGCCACATTTTCAAGTTTTAATCATATTTCCACCAGGGAGCCGAATTACTGTGTAGAAATGACTTTGTACTAGATGTACAATAGAAAGAAGATTTGGGGATAATATATAGAGAATATACAGACTGAGCTATTTCAATTTGGGCCGGGCGATATGGCCAAAATCTTCTTTCCATATATAGGCCATTTTTATATCTCAATAACAATTTATATCACGATATAGCATGCTTTCTGATAATCCAATAAATAAATAGTCAGAATTAACCACATGGTAAAGCCTGTTTTTGTATACTCATGTGGGAATTAAATACTTGGCAATTGAGTACTGAGTATTGTCTCATTTTATTAACAGAACGTGCAAGGGTCAAAACGTAAAGGGTCGTCCAAATGACGTAAATATTGCCCAAAGTTCAATTTCCATGTCACATTTTAACACATGGAAGAAATAATGTTGGTCAAGGGATGGGAAGTACTCACCTGAAAATGGTCAACATAATTATGGGGATTGGCTCACTGTGAATGAACATCCGCTCCATAGCAAACTGGTCGTTAAGCCTCACTGACTAAAATAGGAAAAATTCACATGAGTATGCATTTTAAGGCAGCATATTGACTCTTGTATGCTTCATTAGACCCCAATAGTTATTTTACAGTGTTACCAAAGGATGCTGGATGCAATTTCAGATTACAAACTTCTCACCTTTAGGCAACAGTTGAATTGCTTTCATCTCTTTCAGTTGTCACTCATCCTCCCAAAGTCCAACCATCTCTCCATAAATCTTCTGCTGCTTGAATCAGGGTGGAGGCTAACAAACTCATGCTATGTAAGTTGAGACAGTGGTACCCAGGTCTCGTTCAGGTCAGTGTCCAACATAACCTCATTACCTTTCCAGGCAGAGTAGTACTTCAACTCTGTGTCTCCATAGATGACGGGAGATGTAACAACTGTAGGATGACACAGTGCTGCCTAATCCTGCAAAGTTCATGGAGGAAGTAAACACATAACACATTCTGTCTGTGCTGTGGTATTTGGGTTAAGAATGCTTGTTTACGGCACCCGCAATATCTTTGTTTATATTGAAGCCTGAGTTTAAATACTCCTTCAGGAAGACAGGAACTTCAGAAGTTGGGGACGGCACTACAGGATTTACAGATTGTGGTTAAACTTTACTGTCTGCCTGAATTCTCCTCAACTGAGACTCTATTAAATGCTTCTGTGTAAGTAATCAAAGTCTCCCAAACCTTCTTCACTTATGAAATGAGTTGTGCTGCTCCTGAGTTTTTCCATAACGACAGGGATTATTGGTGCTCTGGTGGAACTCTGGTGGGGACTCTAAGAAGGGGATGGTAATCGCCAAAATGGGAAATCCTTGCTTTTTTTTCTGAAAAAAAGAGATTTTCCTGATTTTTCTGCCACATTTAGTTGTGATGTTGTCTTACTCTTTTTATCATTGCTGTTGCTGAGTTACTTTACTGTGGCCACTAACTACAAGCCCAAAGTAAAGGGTAACCTCATAATAGCCTACACAAAACGGAAACGTCTGTGTCTGACCAACAGGGGGGCTTTAGGTACAGACAAAAACTGACATACAATGTTGGAAAAAGGTTTGCAGCTTTAAAATGTACACATCCCAGCATCCTGTATGGCTCATAAAAACAAAAAAGTGGCATGTTTACTCAAAAAAAGCAAGTTAAAGGTATGCCAAGCTGAAAATGAAAAGCAGTGTATTATAGAAGGCTAGTGGACAAAAGCAAGTCAAGACAAATTTGAGAGAAAGGTAGTACAGTATGATCTATCTAGGGAAGACAATGTTCAGGATGGGGGGAGTGGTGAGTGTCAGACTGTATGGGGAAATTTGGGTTTTGGCATGCATTGCTCTCTGTGGAGCTACTGGTGCTCACACATTAGAGCTCCACTTCCTCCAGGCATACCATGCAATACACAGAAGTGATTAAAAAAAAAAAACATGTATACAGCCCTTCTGTATACACACATACTTGTATGCATACGCATACATAGATTTGCATACACACAACACATTTGCACATTTACTGTACATACACATCTTCCCTCCAGCCATAAGCACTGCTCTGCAACCTAATTAAGAGAACATTTAAGTTTGAGGCGATGAGGATTGAAAATAAGGGCCGCTCTGTGTGTGTGTGTGTGTGTGTGTGTGTGTGTGTGTGTAATCATCAAGATCACATAGTATCTGCCTAAAGAATGAAGCCTGTTGCCAGAGCGTCAAACGTTTGTCCTCTTACTCTAGCGCAGTATATACAGAAACTAGCGCATATAATTTTTTTTTTTAACTCTTATTTATATCACTTTGCGGTTCTTTTGAGAGATTCGTAATGCTTTTTTCTTTTGTAAAGCACTTTAAATTGTCTTGTTGTTGCAAGATGCAAAACTTGCCCTGCCTTTGAAAGTACACTTTCCACCAGAACAAGTTCCTTCCCGAGGCTATTTTGCAGAGGTGCCGTTGCAATTTCTGGCATCGTATTGCTGCTGATACCCCAAAGACAATACTCATGACCTCAAGTTATGGTGGTTTTCACACTTCAACTTTCTACTGAGAGTTTGCGTGGTCATTTCTAGTTTAGGGAAATTCAAGAACCTACCGTAGGGTCTGGTTGAAACAATTCATACCTATAGTAAACCCTATGCTGAAAAGGTGGCTTTTTTTGGGATGTTTGAGCATACATGATGTTCATCTGACAGAAGTGATATTCCATCTGAGCTTATACCATACTGTAGGTCTGTGCTGGCAGCACAAACAGGCTTCTGTGGCCAAGACGCCAAAAAGCAGAGAAATATTAAACAAAGAGGAGAGAGCAGACGCTAAAAAATACCTGCTGGCCCAATACTGAGGCTCCATATGCCCAGCTCTACTCTGACTGCTGGCTGTCCAGCCTGTATACCCACTCCCTCACAGGCCCCACACACACACACACACACACACACACACACACACACACACACACACACGCTTCACTGGGGACAAGCCAGCAAGAGTAATCCTGGCCTACTTTTCAGCCCGGAGCATACTTCAGCACCGTCTACACATGACCGCTACAGAGAAGGAGAAAGGAGGTGCAGCAGAGGTGGATGAAGAATGAAATGAGACGGAGGGGAAGTTAGGAAGAGGGTGGAGGGGTGGAGAAAGATGGAGGGAGCGGTTAGAAACTGGAAAGACTGATTGAAAGGAAAAGGATGACCAAGAAGGGATGACTGTAGTTTCAACCTCAGTTTAGGAGGGGGGGCAATTAAAGAGGATGAGATAATGACTCAAAGTAGAAGAAATGGAGGGATGTGAGAGGGAAGGAAATGTCAAGCTGTATGACACAAGGGGGGGGGGAATGAGAAAAAGAGAGACAGAATGAGAGAGACCAACAGAAACAGGGTTGGAGAGAGTCAGTGAATCCTAATAGAAACCAGTGTAATAGTAGAGTCCCCAGCCAAACGAGAAGTGTGTGTGGGGGGGGGAGGGGGGAGGAGGGTGTACTAGCCGCTCTTTTCCAAATACGCGCATTAGCTAGGGCCACTTCCTCTTGCCGGGAGTTCCTGCTGCATATTCTGAGAAGCCCCAAACCGCACCTGGGAATATTTTGACTCTGCTCCGATGGACGCGTAGAAAAGTGATACCTGGAATATGTAAATAAATGATTACATCACACACGACCGCCATGAACACACACATGCCTTTTTACTTATTGGCTCAGAACATGTATTAAGACAGAAAATAATAAAAGAGTCATGTTTATTTATATGCATGCAGGATACGTTTGTAAATAAATATATATTCAGGCACCGGTGATTCATGTGCGCCACCACCGCCTTTTGGGGGGGCGGGGGGTACATGTGCCGTAGTTGTTATTTGCTTTGACTCAGGGTGTAACTACTGTGTGTATTCAAAGACTGTACAAAATAGATTTATGAATCATGTTCCCATACATCTGGGGTCTAGTAGTTTCCTTAATCCAGATCAGTTGCCACAGTAAGTAGCATGACAACATATGTTTTATGAAGTAAATGAGCATGGCTTTGTCTTGAAACATCATCATTAAGCTGGAAGCACGAGTACCTAAATCAAGGACACACGGCAGAGAGGACTTACATTAAATCTTATCACTGAAATGTCCCACATCTACTCCGGTGGAAGAAATCATTCATTACATTAAAATAAAATGAATCAAAAAGAGAAACTAATTGGTGACAACAAAGTCATAAAACTATGCAGCTATTTACACCCCCACCAGACCAAACTGTACAAGACTTTAGAATGATAACTATTATAACCCGGTTTTATACAGAAAGGAAAGCCCTGGAATAAAACAAGTAGTGGAATCTTTTAGAGGGGCCGGATTACATTTTTGTCAGCAAGGAGCAAGAAAATGTTCTGAGCAAGCATCAGCTTGGCCTTTTTGTTGTTAAACTCCAACATAAAAAAAGGTAATTGTAACTTGCATATTTTTATTTTCTTTAACTTGTTCTTCAAAAGATACATCTCTTGCCCTGCAACAAATGCTCCTACAAACAGTATTTACTGTACACGGGGGGTGGACAAATTTACAAGAATACCATGGATTGCAATCCAATACCACAACAAAGGGTTTCAGAAATTATTCTAGAGGAAAGGCACACACCTTTTTAAGCACATTATAAGATAAGGTAGTCTTTTCTGTTCAAGTTATTATATTATAAAATCCTATCAGCATACAAGAATGTCAATGACAATTCTGCAAAATGACAGATTATGTTTAATACCAACATCCAATGCCAAAAAATACTAAATTGTCTTTGTCTACAATATCTGTGCATTGCAACTAACTGTGGTTAGGGTTGGGGAGAGATTGTGGTTTTGGCAAATAAACTATGGTAATTAAGGTTTAACTAAATGTTTATGATTAGGTAACTAAAAACATCTGGCTACGCTTAGGAAAAGATAATGATTTTGGTTAATAAAAAAGCAAATGTTGACTGCAGGTTTGAGACAGGACACAAACTCGCGATGCCCCTCCATCACTCTGACCTCCACACCCTTACTTTCTGCAAAAGGACACACTACTTCCTGCATTGGCATGGGATGTTAGCAAGGGGGTAAGCGAGCGTCTGGCAAGCGTAGCTCCTATGGCGCCATTTTGATGCTAACAAGCACTCACCTCCCGTTAGTATCCCATTGACTGCCATTCATTCTGACGTCACTTTGACAGCAAATAACTTTACATCTTAAGAAACACGATAATGTATAAAAGGCTCCATTACCTTGTATCTCACGTTATGGCTCCGTAGCAGACGTTTTTGTAAAAATAGGCTAACGATGGTGTCATAACCATGCGACTTATTGTCGCATAGTAGAGGAATTACCGTATAGTACAGGAGAAGCTTGCAGGCAGTTTTGACTTACATTAGCTGTTTAAGTTGAATTACTAATGCTAACTAGCATGTTAGTTAGCAATAATGAGCCTGTGTCTATGTTATCTCCTTACATATACCTACGCTCTCCGTCTCTGCAAGATTAGGAATGATTGAGATTTCTCTTGGCACAGCTACCAGAAGACTTACAACTTTCAGACAGGTTGCTCACATCACACCACATCTTCAAGCTCAGTTGGAGGCTGCGCAGGAACGCTCAGCCATCACCGGAAAAGTGCTTCTAATATCCTTCAGTGGTCTCCGCCCAGAGCAATGGGATCTGTTGGTCCATTCTATATACGGTGTATGGATGTTGGCACTGGACATAAATTGTGCTGAGTGGAATCATCCAATATGGGACTAATTCCTAAAGACACTTGGCTGAGATTATATTATACTACCATTACACCCCATTTATATTTACACTTAGGACTCTTTGTGCATACAGTCAGGCCAGTCCATTATCTGCATCCTTCTTATCCTCGGTACAGGAGCGATATAATGAGGACTCGTGCCGTATGAATCACAGATACTATGCTCTTAAATTAGACAGAGATGCCTGATTACATTTTTGTCAGCAGGGAGCAAAAGCAATGTTCTGAGCAATCCCAAGGCCTTTCTGCCTTGAAGAAAGAAGAAAAATATGGATTGCAGGAGAAGGGGGAAGGGTATTTAAAGGGTCAGGTCAAATACACACACTGCCTCCGTACACACAGACCCACACACAGACCCACACATACACACACCCACAGTTGTCCCATTGCTCTCATCGCTCTCACTGATGAAAGGTGTGTCTCTGCTCATGGGTCGTTTGTCGCGGCCATCTCTACGGACGGCTCATTGGAGAGTGCAAGGACCCCTTCATCTTTCACCATGACAGGTCTCGGACACAGGGCCCCTGTGACAGACGACCCATAATTCACCGGAGGGGGAGTGTAGCTAATGGCCTTGAGTCCAGGCCTTGGTAATGATCACGTCCAGATTTCCAGTGTCACACACACACACACCGATGTTGGACCCCACCCACAGAAGGCTGCTGTCACTGTGTGTGGATCAGACACAGGGAGGCAGGGTGACACCTCACCAGTGTTGGGATGGTTACTTTGGAAATGTAAAAGGTTACCGATTACAAGTTACCCAATTTAAAATGTAATAGCAGTGTAACTATTTCAATTACTTTTAAAGTAGTGTAGACATATTTTTTAGCTTACTTCTTGTGAATGGCGATTAAATATAAACTACTGGTTATGCACCAAGCAAAATATGGTGCTAAAATACGTCTTCAATACATATTAGAAGCAGTGTCACACCGAAGGTAAGCATGTCTTTATTTAAAGGCCAACTATTATATAGCATTTTCAGCATAATGCTTGCATTTAGTGTTTGTACTAGAACATGTTTACATGCTTTAATGTTAAAAAAAAGAAACACTTTATTTTTCTCATACTGCCCATCGCTGCTCCACCTATATTCACACTCTGTATGAGACACTCTGTAGGAGCGCCTGTCTCTTTAATCTCTCCTCCCAAAAAAGCCCAGTCTGTTCTGATTGGCCAGCGCGCTTCCTGGAATCTCTGGAGCGTCTGCTTCGTGTTTCACTAGCTAGTTTGAAGCTGGAGCTACTGCAACGGAGTATATAGCAGGTGACAAATAACCAATAAAGGCTTCTAAACCAAATATTACACAACCGGACATGTCCCAGCAGTAAAGTGACCAGAATTTGGGGAGAATTTAACAACATTTGCAGCCAAGATGACATTGATTTACTGCCGTTAGCCATGTAGCTACTTTAGTTAGCAGTTGACACTAATAGAATATAGCAGCAATTTCTACAGGCAAAAATAAAAATTTTAAACCAAATTTTACTAACAGAAAAAATTTCAGTAGTAATGTGATCCGGAATTGGGGAGAATTTAACGACAGTGGCAGCAAAGGGGACATTGTTTACTGCATGTAGTTACATGGGACAATGTTAACACCGCAATGGCTTAAAAAAAAAAAAAAAAAAAAAAAGACTCCAGTCCTGCCTACTTGGAGCAGATGACCAATCATAGAAGGCCAGCTTATAGTTGCGTAACACTTAGCCGAGAATAGAAAAAAAATGTTGAAACCGGTGTTCAGAATAGTTGGAAATCTGAACATTTTATCTCACAGGGATTTGTCTAAAATACATTTACCTCATTATTTGATATATATTTTGGCCACGTTTAACATGGAAATACAACATTATAATATAGAAAACACGAAAAGCATAACATGTGACTTTAATGACTGCTTGCGGATACAGTAAGCTAACTTAACTTGATGTTTCCTGAGGTTGGACATCGACATTTTCGACGTCAAAAGCATTTCGACCGCTGGCAAACATTCTTTGCATTGCAGTTATGTTCAAACCCTACTCAGATTTTAGAATGAAATGTTTTTTTATATTTCCAGCACTGGAACAGGTTTTTATCCATAGTGGCAACTCTCAGACAGCTGCAGAGGCAATTTAACTGTCAGACAGGTGGCGCTGCAAATTCAAACAAGAGAACCAATCGAAAGCATCAGAATAGCATCTAACGCCGGCCATGGCTGGAAATGGCAAAAGAAGACATTGTGCACATACAAATTATTATTATTCAACATATAGCCTAGTTTTTTTTTTTCAGAAAATATTGAGATGTAACCCCCAATGTAATCATGAACATATTCATAGGTAACTGTAATTTACATTTTTACCTAATAGCTGTAACAAATAACAGTTACCTTTATTTTTCTGATTAAAATTACATAACGTTGTTACACGCAACTAGTCGCTCCCCAACACTGGACCTCGCACACTCATCACGTGCTCGTCAAGTCCATTTTGTCCGTAAAGATATCACAATACAGTAATCTGATCTCTACAAGCACTCATACTCAATTGTCCCCTTTACACTCATTCATGGATGTATTCAGCATTCAGATGGCCAAAGTAAAAAGCAATACACTGAGTTCAGGTGGATCAACAGACAAAGATACATACATTCATGTGCATGTTATGCTTATGTATCCAGGGTATAAATTCTGTCCCTCGATCTCCCCTTCAATTGTTCTTGTCATATTTTATGAAGAAGGAACCCCTTAAAATAATATTTAAGGAAGTGTTTTGAAGTGGCTTTGAGTGTTAAAGTAAAATTCAACAAGATGTTCCTCCCCACCGTCCTCTGATATCCATCTACATGCTCTCCACGGGTGGAAAGATCTAACGACTCCCCACAGTTGTCTGCGCTGTGTAAGTTTGACGTGTCTTGTCTTCACATGTAACTGTATCCCTTCAAGCGATGAGGGCCTATCCAGCAGCTTCTCATCACTCGGTGGAGAAGACGCTACTTATGATTAGTAACAGCGCCATTGATTTTCACTGAGTAGCAATCCTCCACGCTCAACTAAAACATGTAAAAGATATTAAAGCATTGCTTCTTCTTTTTTTTATACCGTAAGGGCACATTTCACATTCAGCGAGAGAGATCAGGATCTATTAGGGTGTTAGTGATTGCACTTAGTATGAGTGCTGACAAGAAAGTGAGGGCTCCCTATGCCAGACAGCGTGGGATTTGGTCTCTCACAATTTAACTACAGAGATGAGTTCAGAGGAAATAATATCATATTGACCTCGTGAAAAACTGAGTAGTTAAGTACTTTTGTCTCTCCGAAGCCCACTGAGACTCACCTTGTGGTATCAACCCACACATGTTCAATCTCCAGAAATAATCATCCGATACTAATCACAGAATCACATAGGCAAAGGATGTAATTATATTTCTTTTCTTTTTCTACCATTGTAAAACCTTAAGGGGTGTGACACAATAACCTTTCATATGCCGAACGCCTCATTTGGAATTGAAAATGAGATGGAAGGGTAATATAAAAAGATGAATAAAGAGGGGTGGGGAGGAGTTGCGGGGGCCATGAAAACTGAACTTTTGCTTATGAATATGCATATTCATATTTGGACCCTGATCGGTGTGAAAGACAATGGGGACTCCGAAGTTTGCTGGCCCCTCTGAGTGTATTCAGCCCCGTCCCATACAAAGACACAAATTTTCCGCTGAGGCCTAGTCAGAGATGGCGTGGCGGGAAGCTCAAGCACCCCTGAGTGTCCCTGAATCAGACAGACAGGAAGTGGTCCTGCGAGAACCCCCGTCCCAACGGCGATTCCCATGAATTCCCACAATTCCACTGGCCCGTTGGTTGGTTACTTATTCAGCGATGCGCCACCGTGCTCCCCTTGAACAAAGTCATAAAGGGACATGAGGGGGGCGAAGAGCGAGCTGGAAGAGAGGCGAACAAAATCATATATTTCATTCACCGTCACAACATGACCCAGATAACAGTAGATTGCCCTTTTTAGTTGGGACAAAATTGCCTTTGTGTCCAAAGTTAGAAGAGCAAAAGCGAAACAAAAAGCCAAACGAAAAGGGGGGGTTTCAAAGGTTAATCCGTTACAAGCAAGATCATAGCGTCCCTTCTTTAAGGAACAGAAGAAAATCTATCTCTTTTCTCTTTGCCTCCTTTCTCTTTTATGTCTGGCCATAAAGAGCGGGTTTTATGTACACTCGAATGGCTGAGGCTCACAGAACATGCATGCGAATGAGAGGGAACCACAGGGGACAGATATATCTTTACAAACATATATGCAGAGAGAGAGAGAGAGAGAGAGAGAGAGAGAGAGAGAGAGAGAGAGAGAAAAGAAGATGGAAAGATCCAAAGACAGAGATAAAGAGAGACAAAAGTAAGCAAGGCGGAAAAGGGAAAGATGCAGAGATGGAAAAGGGAGGGTTGAAAGAAGGTTATGATAGAGAGAGGAAGAGACAGAGGGAGAGAGACAGTCTGGAGGAAAAAACTGGAAGAAAAGCAGTCTGGTGCTTTAATCACAAAATCAGAGCTGAAGGAGCGAGGCAGGCATGCAGTCATCATAACGGATCCCATCTGAGAATGCTATTACAGGCCTGGCTCTGGTTGTGGCTAATGCTACTGGGCTTATAGCACCAGCACTGATGCTTTTTACTTCAGCCACGACCTGCCTTTAGCACCTGCTAAAAACTGTGCCTGCATAATATCAGAGCATTCATCGATTCCCAGGCTGCGATGGTGTAGTACTGCTAATAAAACTGCTGCCTTAAAACAGCATGTGTGAAATCGTTGCCTTTTGCTCACCTCAGCTGAACACTTTTCATTTACATTCAGAAAAAAAGAACACTGAAAAAGACATTTCTGAGTACAGACATTTTTTTAAATCAGCATTAGTATCCACCTCGCATTCACTAACAATTTCACGCTAATATTCCCAATGCGGGTTAGAACTGTCTCCCCTGTCCTTATGTGCTCCACTTTTAATTTCTACTCTTTTTTTAACCAGGAAAACAATCCTGGGCATTATACTGGCTTGTCGCTTTTGTTCAAATCTGCAAATTCCTGAAGCTTGTATAATGAAACGCATTGTGCTCCAAGTGGCTAAAATGTAACAAAACTATTTAAAAAGGTTAGGAACTGATATGGTTAATTGTGAGATAGCATTATTTGAGAAAAAAAAACCTATGTAAACTGGGTTACTGGTTGTACAAGGATATAAGACACCCAACCGCTCTGCATGACGCCTCCAATCCCTAAAAATTCCAAAACAAGGGTACCAAGCTCGAAAAATGCATTTATATTAGAAAAAGAGCATGCACATCACATATTTACAGTATAGCTCTGTTGAACATACGCCAACTTACCTGCAGGACTGGGGGATGGAGTGATGGATACAGGGAGAAGGAAGGTGGTAAGAAGAGAGCGGGGGGAGGAGAGACGCTAGAGGGGAGAAGGAGTCTGTTGTTAAATATTAATCCGTGGTGATTCATCTGCTGTGGAAGCCTCCAGGCTCCTTCTGCATACCGCCAGCTGTTGGCCCCTGTCTCTTGGCCCTGGACCTGGATGTGAAAGGCTGGGCCACTGCCCAGAGTGCCCAGGCATGAGCTTCCTTGGCTGGGGGAAAGGCAGTGCAGGCCAGGGCAGGTGGTGGACCTGGACAGGATGACAGTGTGTGAAAGTGTGTTTGTGCGCCTATGTGTGCGTGTGTTATGGGGTGTTACAAATACTGTATAACCACAACTTTGGGGTCTCGCAGTCTTGCGCTGGAGTCACCACACTACGTCACACCCAAGGAGGGTAATGAGGCTTGACATTCAGGTTGTGAGGTACGGAGATGCTAGGAGTGGGTGGAGGCAGGGAAGCTGGAGGGACAGGAGGCCAAACTGAGTGAAGTGTATGTTGAGCTTTTGTGCTTTGAAGAAATATCTGGTTCAAAGTAATAATCCACAACCTTTTTATAAAAAATATTGTATCAACTTGGCTAAATTTAATTTATAATTAATATAAAAGTGATTCAGCCAACTTTCCAGGGAAATATTTTTTAATTCCCAGAGATGAATATGTTTTACATTTCATAGAATTTACAAAACACTTTGTTTTGGAATAAAGAGAGAAGACATGGGTGGTTAACACAAGCCACAATTACTAAAAAGAAACCTGCAGAAAGTCTATCTTCCAAAAAAAAAAAAAAAAAAAAAACTGTATATCAAAACTGTCTAAAGATTTTTTTTAAATCTGTTACATGAACTTGTAATTTTCATACATGTAACTGAATGCACCAGATCAACAGCTGTTTACAGTAATCATCTACAGTATAGAACTTGATACAGTAGATCAAATATAATACAGCACATGTGCATTTGAAAGCTGTCTTTCGTATTCACGTTCATTCACTTCATCATGGACATCCATCTCTTTTGAACATGTGACCTGCCGTGTCAGAGAGAGGGAGCCAGACGGTCACACACAGAGGCTGCTTCAGCTATGGCTTCGAGCTAATGTACCTTGGGCGTTTTCACTACTACACCAAGTAAGTAATATCTCGCCAATGGGAGAAGGAAGACGAGGGGCGTTGAAGGTGCCAGCTAAGAAAAACCAAAGGTTGCATGAAGCATTAAAAAAGTCTCAGGAACTAATTCACATATCAAATGTCGTGGAGATGAGTGTGAAATATAGTAAATACAGTAAATTCACTAACAGTGACGATGGGCGCCAGTTTCATGTGAAAGGTTTTGTTGCTAGAGAGCTTTTTACAACATTGATTAAAGCTAACATTAGGAACAGCTTTAAGCAACTGAAACAACAGGAAAATAACGCACGCATTTGCTTCCACCACTTTAAATTGTTGCTTTCTGTCAGTTGTCAAACTATAGTACCTGCTGCAGATTCATAATTATTAATATTTACAAAAGGATACTCCAGTAACAGACATACAGTAATGTGTGTTCATGACTTCAAGGTCACCACTGGCTTAACTTTACATCAGCACAGTATTAAAATAAACTTGCAGAGACAATGCAGTAAACACCATTTGTTTTTGGTCAATGGGGATTTACAGTTGTACCTTAAAGGCTTACAGTGTAGCTTCAGAGGCCGCATGTACAGTAGCTGTTGTGCACAGCCCACTGTCAAACCTTGGGCCTGAGTCCCGTTCCTTACTTGCGTCAAGAATAAACCTGGCTTGGGCGCACAGATAGCTCAGTTGTTAGAGCATGCGCCCATATATAGAGGTTTACTCCTTGACGCAGCGGGCCCGGGTTCAACTCAGACCTGCGGCCGTTTGCTGCATGTCTTTCCCCCTCTCTCTCCCCTTTCATGTCTGCATCTGTCCTGTCAAAAATTTAAAAAAGCCCGAAAATGCCCCAAAAAAAGAATAAACCTGGCTTTACAGTATGTTATCAACACATAAAGCATTTGAGAGTAGGGCTGGGTAATATATCGAAATTATATTGATATTGTGATATGTGACTAGATATCGTCTTAGATTTTGGATATTGTAATATCGTAATATGACATAAGTGTCTTTTCCTGGTTTTACGAGCTGCATTACAGTAAAGTGATGTCATTTTCTGGACCTACCAGAACTGAGAATTATTTATCACAAATCTCATTGTGTAAATATTTTGGGACAGCAGCAATTGTCAACCCTACAATACCTTTGCCATATCGATAAAGTCTTTGGTCAAAAATATTGTGATATCTGATTTTCTCCATATTGCCAGCCCTACTTGAGAGCAGGAACCATTTTTAAACATTCCTTGTTGGTTAATTTAGGTACGTTTGTGAAAGCCAGACATGTTAGATTTGAGTGGGAAACTTAAGTTACTCTTTAACAGCATACTATAAAATTCCCATTAGCCATATCAACATATTGTTTTGTCTTCCAGCTTTTCTCATGCAAGAATTTAGTGAATACCATGATTTTAAGTGGAGAAATGAGATCGCTATCATAGTATTTATTTAACCTTTATACCTCTGTACTCTCAGTGCATCATATAGCCCACGAAGGACACAATGAAGGTGGGATCACAATGGAAAAACCTTATTCAATCAGAATTCTTTCTCAGAGAACAATACCAGAGCTGAGTGCTGGGCAATAGGGTCTTCCCAAATTGTTCACAGGAAAGTACAGGGAAAGCAGACAACAGCAGGATGCAGTCGGCCTGTGATAGAGATACTTACAGGGTAGACTCGAACTACAAAGAAACAAGAATCAAAAAGAGTTGTTCTGCGCCGTTTCTCGGCAGGTGTCCCCAGAGCTCACTGAGCCTTGCCTCAAACTACGCTGTTTGAATTGTTTCAGTGTTCACTTTAAACCAGAGAAGAAAGAGGAGGGATGTGTTTGCGCCAAATGAAAAAGAGAAATCTTCCTCAACCGCTACAGGAGCCAACAGGACACCATAAAGGCTTAAGGAGGTTTCTCTGTTTTCCCCATTTGTAGTTTGCCTCCTTCCACTGTTTTCTCTGTTTCTTCCCCTACAAAGAGTTTCATTCTGGGATGATTCATTCTCCATCTGAGGGAGGTGAAAATAGTTTCACAAAATACTGTAACTGCCAACATCAATATTCCCAACCTTTCTCTAAAGAACATGTTTTTCAAGATCGAACCACCTGTATTTTTGATGTACTGAGTCATACATTTTAAACAGGGCTAAGGTAGCTGTTTTGAATTACTTGTGTCTAGTCATCTAAAGGGCTAACCTATACATCTTTATGCTCAAATTAAAAAGGCATTTTGATATTTCTTCATTAAAAAAAAAAAACTAATGGGGCCTACTGACCCGATTGTTTCGTTACTTAATGAGGACTCTAAATTACACCTACTTGGGAGACAGAAGAAAATTTGGCTAGCCGGATCAACTGCGACCAAACAAATTATAGCTCAGCACTGGCTCCCCCCTCCCCCACTTGCTTTGTATAAAACAGTGGTTGGCGTATTTTGTGGACATAGTTATGCTGGAGCTCTCTACAGCAAGGATTAACAAAGCCAAGTCATTGGAGGAGCGTGACTAGGCCAAGGTGTGATTTCTGTTGTTTTCTCGAGACCGCAGAGAGTGGGGGGTGGGAGAGGGTTGTTGTTCTTGTTCAGTTGTATATGTCTGTTCTGTTTTGTATTTTCAAAAAATATATAAAAAATTATAAAAAAGTTGATCTAAAAAAAAAAAATAATAATAATGGGGAAAAGGTCTCACAGTAGTGTTTTTTTCTCCTGCAGTTGCTTTGAAACGGCTTGGTAGCACTCACAGAATTCCTCACTGAAACTAAGGAACACAGCTGAGCCTATTACACCCTCCATCCTCATGTTCATGTTTGACATCAGCTCTTTTCTGAATACATTACATCTTCAAAACCCCTCTCTCTTTCACAATCTGTGTCCATGTACAGTATGATGCCCACCCACTCTTACGGTACCTTTATACAGGGCAAAGGTTACTGAGGAGGAGGGTTACTACAGCATCTCTGGGAAAAGAGAGAAACATTTTGAGAGGATAAGAAAGAGAAAACGCTGGGTCATGAATTATAGAGCAGATCACTTTCGTCTGGGTCCAAGGAGAGACCACGAGAGAGACCACGAGAGAGAGAGAGAGAGAGAGAGATTCACCCCCTATTCTTCCATGCCCTGTCTGGTACGTGGGAAGCCACTGGGGAGTGCAATTTATGGCCAATTGAAGCGGCAGCAACATCCCTCGGAAGGCAACGAGTAGATCCATAGCAACGATCCTAGCGGGGCATATTAATCCCCTGCTTTATGTAGTGCTAAGTGTACAATAGTAATCAGGATTGGAGTAGGCCCCACTGATCATTAAGGGAAAAGGCTATATAAAGAATTCATAATGGGATTAGCCCACGGCGAATGGAGAAAGAGAGGGAGACAAGAGAGTGTGGGTACATGTCTGGAGGATGAGGACAGAGGGAGAAATGGGCAGAGGGGAGGGCGGGTGGGAGGATGCAGAGAGCGAGGGGATGGCACGATGCTGGAATTAAATCACCCATCAAATTGCATGGAGGAGTTTTAATTTACAGGTTAATGTTGTATTGTGTGACTAATCACTGCCAACCGTTTCGATGAACCGGTAGAAAGTCTGGGGAAAATCAGGGGCTGCTGCAACTAATTGGAAATGCTGTGAACAGTGGGGAGTAAAAACGATGTGTTTTGATGTTCACAGGGGATCTTACCTATAGAATCTATTCACAGCTGATATCAGAGCAAGCTAAGGAAAGCTGCAGGTAACTTCCTCTGTTGCTGTAAATATATTGGTATCTTACGCACACACAATACAAACCAAATATAAAAAATCAGTTCCAAATTCTACTGACCCAAAACTATTATTATTTGGCTATGACTGGCCAATCAGAACCTCACCGGACCCGTAATATACATTTTAATCATGCTTTATTATACATATTTCCTCA
Source organism: Perca flavescens (assembly GCF_004354835.1). Lineage (NCBI taxonomy): Eukaryota > Metazoa > Chordata > Actinopteri > Perciformes > Percidae > Perca > Perca flavescens. The sequence goes on from NC_041347.1 coordinate 26,524,550, forward strand.
TTTATTGACTAAAGGTAACTATCACATATAAGTTTGGGAGAATTTCAATCCATTGGATAGAAAGACTTACTGTAAAATGTTTCCACATTACACAGCAATAAAGTACAGTAGATAACATTATTTAAGTCCAGACCTATGTGATTACTGTATTCACAGTAAGAGACTTCACACTCCAGCAGCAAAGTGTTATGCTTTACCAGTATTTAAAGATGTGTAATCAAACCTGTTACAACCTACTTTTCAAGTGTGTTGTGCTTGTTGAATAGTTGACCTTCTATGCAATCAAATAACTGCAACCTAAACATTTAAGACACCATCACAGCAACATGTTTCTCCTCAACAGGTGCTTTCTTGCCGTGTTTCCATTATTTCTCTATCACTCAGGACAGCAAACTCGGGCCTCATTTATACAAAGGTTTCACGTTCATATTTGGTCTCATCCAGTAGCATACCGAGAAACACGCTACATTAGATGCCAGTAGAAGCTTTCCAGACTGTGGAGGTAGGCATGGCACGTCTGACGGGAAGGACACCCTAAGGCGCACCCAGAACATGCTGAAGGGGTTGAAATATTCTGGCCAGCGTGGGAACGCCTCGGGATCCCCCAGGAGCAGCCGGACTTGGCTGGACGTGACTGGACATGGATGGATGGATGGATGGATGGATGGAGGTATGGATTTTTTAACTAACATAAGCTTATTTGCAGCTTGTACTGTGGTTGCACAACACAGACAGACTGCATTAGTTGAGGATACACAGCTTTATTTGATGTCACTTATTCTAAGAAACACCAACATGACATCATGACTTTGCGTAAACATACACGCCCACTTTTTTAAGCCAAGTGGCATGTACGCATTTTGAGCTATCCACATGTATGGGTTTAGGAAAAGAAGAAAGCGACGGTTGAGTTTAGGAAACGTGACACGCGGGACACAAAGGAAACGTGACACGCGGGACAGGATCCCCGGTCTCCTGGATGAAAGTCTTGTGTTTGACCCATCCTCCACCCCGACCAACCTCCCTATGCGGATTTGAGCTCTTTTGTACTACTCACTACAGCGTGAATTCACACGCAATCGCATGGTAATGTAACTCAATGGTGGCCAAACGGCACTGATAAACACGCTAAAAAGCGAGTATTGATATTCTATCATCCCCAGAAGTACAAAATAGTTAAAATACCTTCTATTCTATGACAGTCTTCTGCAAAATGCACCTTGACCCTATCACCAGGCCACCTGCAATCACAAAGTAAGTTAAGCTGAAGCCTTTCCAGCAATAATTCTATCTCAGGCCTTGGCTCAGCTTGCTTTGGGTAGCTCCTTCATCACTGCGGCAGACCGGGGGGAGGACTTTATTACAGCCACAGCTCGTTAGCTTGAGTGGTCTTAATGAAGCAGCGTGGCGATCAGACAGAAATCATGCTGCCGAGGCCCTGCGTCATTACACCAGCCTTTAATTACGTTGATATATGGCTGGGACGGGCCTCGATTCCACAGAAATTTACCAAGTCTTACTGGACTTCAGTCTCCTACACTATCACACATACAGGCGTATTTCCTAAGAAGAGGTCACTTTCAGAGGCAATACCAGCTCTTTTGTACTGAAACAGCTGATTGCCAATATAACATGTACATTTCCATCCCACTTATTGTAGATTTGACCGCTTCTTAACTTCTTTCTGGTCTGCAGCAACATTTAGACACTCAGGGCCCTATTTTAACGATCTGAGCGCACAGCGTGAAGCGCCTGGCGCAGGTGCATTTAGGGCGTGTCCAAATCCACTTTTTCTAGTTTGACGAAAAAAAAAAAAAAAAAAAAAAAAAAAAGAGTCTGTGCGCCGGGCGCATGGTTCAAAAGAGTTGTACTTAGTGTCTTCATTAATCATAGGTGTGTTTTTGGGCGTAACATGCAATAAACCAATCAGAGTCTCATCTCCCATTCCCTTTAAAAGCCAAGCGCGTTTGTACCTTGGCGCATTGCTATTATGATGACAGAATTGCACCGTAATATTTTTATTTGTAATCTTTTGCATGTCTGCTGCGCTTCCCCTGTGTGTGTGTGTGTGTGTGTGTGTGTGTGTGTGTAACAAACATAGTGTGCGCACGCTGTGCACAAGCCTAGGTGCATTTTACTAATTTGCTGCTAAAATAATGAAATGCTGCGCTATTGACTTTAGAACAGGTTTTTCTTGGTCAATTGCACGATCACTTGCCGCTGCCTCAACATAGCAATACGCCAAGAATTCACCTGAACACACATGGGCGCAGGTGCGACGTTTAAATGACGTGAGCGCTGGACGGGAAATTGACAACTGCGTCAGTCTTAAACTAGGAAAGACACTTGCGTTAAATAGGGCCCTCAAACTCAAAAAAAGTGTTCTCAATCCCAGCATGCTTTTCCACACAGCAGGTGGAAGAGAAAATCTCAGGACAGATAGGGAATTGAGGCCAACACTTGGTGTTTCATTACTATTCATAAATACTCTAAGATGAAATGTGCGTAAAGTAACTCAAATAATTTTTTTAATACTTTCCCATTTTAAAAAAATCTGCCACTTCAATGTTGTCTGTGGAGTTTTTGACCTCTTGCACACATTTACACTATTCTACTGAACTACAGGCGGCAGTAATGCACCAAGATATGCAGCCGTGTGCCAACAAAGACAGAGAATAAGAAGAAAGCAAGCAAGTTAACATGGATGTAAACTGTTCTGGATTCAAAAGAATAAAAAAAAAATCAGCTTTGCAAATGTTTTATAAGGAAAGAATGCAATAATTTGTTAGAGCGCAAGGATATACACACTGTGTTTTGGTAAATAGCACTAAATGTAAACATAACTTTTGTTTGTTTACAAGAAAACTCCACAAGGCACCTTTAATTGCCCAGTGTAGTTTTTAAAAAGGTATTTAAAATACTTGGTTGTATTTCTGCCAACTATAATGTATAACATGCAAGGGACAATTTGTCAAAAGTCTTTGAGTCCCTAATTCTTGTTGTTGTTGTTTTTTTTAATAAATACTTACGACTTAGTCTGCAGGAGTGAAACATTACTGTCTGTGGCCATTGCCACTGTGTGAAACATATTCCACTTTTCTTTCATTGGACTCAGAGTTATGATAGCTATATTATGTCATGCTTCCCTACCTCCTTCATTATTCCAAATGAAGAGAAATCCAGTTATATAATACGAGGGCAGAAGTTCTTAGCAGATTTGGAAAGCTCAGCATTAGACATCTCCACTCTGTGTTAATTGGTTTTGCTTTTGAAAGGCCATCATTTTCTTTCAGGCCCATTAACCATAATGCTCCAGAGTCCAGGATTAGTTCGCACTCAGGAAGACTGCTGTGTTGTCGTTAAATTCAATTTAACGGGGCACCCACCAGTGCTAATTACTGCTAACCCTGCTTATTGCTCCATGTTAGTTTGGTCACTGTCCCTGTAAAAAGAGTTTTTCCTTCACCTCTTGGCCTGCTGGTTGATTTTTTTTTTTTGTTGGGTGTCAGTCTGAAGTTGAGTCCATATCTTTGACGTTCCACTTCAGGGATTGCTCCGTTGCGGACGGATATTCCGCTGGATGTACTCATTTAGGCCGCTGTATACAGCGTAGACATACAAGCGGATAGCTCAAAATGCGTACAGATAACACGCCACTTGGCGTGGGCGTGTATGTTTACACGAAGTCATGATGTCATGTTGCAAAGCAAGACTAGTCTGAAGTTCACCCATTGAGATGTTTCTCAATACTGCTGTTAACTTCTTGAATTTTTTCGCGAATAGGGTTACGAAGGTGGCCGAACTGGGGGACTCGGCCACCTTGTTACTTATTATGGTGACCTTCTCTTTCACCTCCTTCTAAAACAAACCGACAATCAGACAACATATCTCTAAAATGCAAAGAAAAGGAGGCAAGAAAGCAAGACAACACAAGTGCTTTAACACTAGTGACATGTACCGCAAACGTTTTAACTAACGTTACATGCGGCTTCTCCTGTTTTCTACCTTCCTGTGTGCTTGCTGTAGATTAGTCCACAGCTCCAACTACAGTGTTGTAGAGCAAAGGCAAGTCTCACCCGGACGAGAGTGCGTGTACAGGTCATCATTGTTGTAGACAGAGCAACAGACGAGATGGTGCGGGGCTCATGCTTGACCCTTTGTCCACCCATCCATTGAAGAACAATACTTCTTCTGACTTTGACTGGGGTATTGTTATGTCTATACAATGTATTTTTCACATTAACTTCTTGCACTTCAAAGTGACGGAGAGGCTGTATCCACCTCAGAGCTGTACGTTGCGGGTTCAATGTTTAATAGTGAGTGTCAAGCATGAAAAAGTCACCATTGTGAACCCCCAGCTACTTAAATGTAAATCATATAATCAATAATCAGGATTTATTTGACAATAGCAGTACTGGTTTGTTCACAGTACTGCAGTTTCCAGTCTGCTGCTTAGAGAAACTGACCTTTAATATTAACTCGCCTTCCCATTTGGCCAGCCGGATATGCTTAAGAAACGTTTGCACAGGACGCAGGTAAAAGATTTATTATTCAGCCCCTGGGCAGGGGAGGGCCGTTCCAATGGCTTTTACCTAACTACCCCCCTAAAAGCCTCCCAAGAAAAATACCTACATTACAGAGCCATGCTGAGGAGAAAGTGTATTCACTATAGAAGCACTCCCAGTACCTGAATAAAATATGAAATATTGAACATAGACTGTGGGGTTTTAAGTTTATTATTTAGGCCAGGGTGGTCTAATTGCCCTAATGCAATGGAGTTGATTTTTTTTTTCTATCAAGGTGGAGTCTCCTAGTTTCCAGACCTCTACTTAAATGCAGGATTGTGAAGGGGCCACTTTACAGTGCACCCATATTTTCAGTGAGGTCGGTACTGTACATTCCAGGTAGAGACATTAATTACTTTTTAATTTGTCGGGAGGGTTTTACAGACTCTTTAATTTTTCAGACCCAGGGCTCTTTACCTGAGGCTATGAAAGGTGGGGAGGGAAGATCTAACTCTAAATGTAGAAGTTTTTAATGTAGAGAACGATCACGCTGCCTTCATTATTGATGAGTAAAGCACTGCTGCCATCAAAACCAAATAGACCCAGAGGAACTTTTCAGAATGAGTGTATTATGAGGATGAATGAAGGCAAAAAAGCTGATTACTATAAAAAAATGTTATGTGCTAGGAATCACTTCAAACATTTCTTGATGCAACAACTAATTTTCCTTAAACTGGAATATATTTTTTTACCTTACTCGGGTTGCAGCCTAACCTCATAATTACCAAATCCTAGATGGAAAATTAAGTACATGCTATAATATTCGCTTATTACCAGCTAATTACATCTGTGTGTGCTGTTACACTATGCAACTGTTGGTACTTGATAAGACTGGATTGCACAACATATTAGATGATACAGAGTTTAAGGATCATAAATTATATTTTAATTAAGCTACAATAGCTAACTTGGGGAGCTACATTCCGTGTTTAATTCATTTTGGTATCTGAGAAAAGCATTTAAAAGTATGTATGTTACAATTTAGTCTCTGAAAACCTGCTTTGTGAGTAATCTTTTTCTGAGCAATGGAGTGAACAGAACTGTTATAACAATTTTGGTTATTTTACAAAAGTCTGTTTCTGTATTTTGTCTGAGCTTTTAAGTGGACAGGGCTCGTTGGAAAAGGTGATGCCACGTATTTCTGTGTGTTAGAGGAAGTGAGCTTATCAGACCTCTGTAGCCCACTCCTCATCTCTGCTTGAGGCTAGCAGCGCAAGGCTACATACTTGACTGCCAACTAAACTTGTCAAGTTGCATTGTGGGTAACGTATGCGCAAGGTTTTGACAAGGAAGATGAAATAGAAAGCTCTCTGGTCCTGCTGCATCTATTTTGCTACGAAAAAAAACGTTCAACTGTCCCTCAAAAGTCTGACAATGCTATAGGAGTGCAATGTTAAATCAGTAATAAATAACAACTTGGCTATTTAGGGTGGTGAGTGCCGTTATTATGACCCATAATCAGAAAGGCAACAACTATAACACACATATAGACACAGGTTGGCAAACCTTCAGCCTCTGGCAACTGTAGTTACTCAAAGAAACTGTAACTGGTGTGAACATAATAACATATTTTGGCAGTTCCCCCTCTGCAGTGGCTAAAGTTGCAATTTATATGAAATAAACAGCTGTGGGATAGATCGGGGACGGAGGGGGACTTCCTAACTAGCTTAAGTTTTACAACTACTACAATGCGGATTTCCTTAAAGACAAATGTTTTAAGTACTTATTCACGCTGGACCTAAACCTGGCTGAATGTTGAACCCTTAACACCACTTCTACAGCTGATTACTCAAAGAGTCTTTTTGTCCTGAGAGAGGCAAAGAGAAGTAGAGACAGAATACAGTGCAAGAGAGACAAACCTTCTGGCATCACCTCTCAAATTCCCTCCTCCACCTCCTTGTGTGTTGTGTTTGACATTTCCCAGTAACGATGGGAGTTTTCTCTCCTCTCCTAGCAGGAGTTACCCTTCCTCCCCTCTTCAGCGACCTGTCCCTCCATGCTGAGACCAACACAAGCGCTCTGCGCCGGGGCCTGTGAAATCCCAGGACGCCGGGGCCTTATGAAATCCAATAGAATGGCTTTTATCCCCAGAAGATACAGTACAAATCATCATTGGTTTTATCTCAGCTGGGGATGTCGATTTATCTAAATGAGCTTTGTCCCTCTAGCTGCCTGTCAGAGTTATTTCTCCCTCTCCAAGACCAGCCCCACCCTGACACCCTTCCTTCCTTCCGCTTATCTTTCTCCTCTCTCTCTCTCTCTCTCTCTCTCTCTCCCCCCCCCTCCCATCTCTCAGCACTTCTCTTCCTCCTCCCGCCCTTATTCTGTGAGGTTTAGATCCTTTCGATGTCTCCGTCCTTTGTTCTCTTGAGAGGGAGGGGGCAACAGAGGACGGGGCAAGTAATGGGATTGGTACCCTGTACTGGGCACCAGTTTTGTTCGAAGCCTGCCTTACTGGCCCAAAGACAAGTGTGTGTGTGTGTGTGTGTGTGTGTGTGTGTGTGTGTGTGTGTGTGTGTGTGTGTGTGTGTTATTTTGAATCTCTTTAGTGTGCAGTGGAATGTACTTAATCTGCCTGCCATCATAATGCAAATGAAGCTCCCTGGTCCCAGCGGGCAGAGACTGTGTGTGTGTGAATGCTAGAAAGCTCTGGAGGGGGCATCAAAGAGTGGGCAGAGGCTTCTGTCACACTAACACAATGGCTCAGGTCCAGTCACACACACACACAAACACACACACACACACACACACACAGTCTATTGGAGTAGACTGCTGAGATATGACACCATGCATGTAAGTGGGGGAAGTGATACTGACCCTGTATTTCTCTCTCTTACCTAAATGCCTCTGCAAAGGCACTGAATTAATTTTAAAACAAGCTTGTTTCTGCTCAAAGCAAGTAAATAGAGGCCTAAAACCTTTCATATTAACAAAATGAGTGTTATTTTAAAACTCCACTTGTGTAAAAGTAAGAAGTTAACTTAATAAATGTTTTCCTTTTTATTTTGCCCTACAAGCCATCTTTTTCTCACTTTGTCTTATTGCCCAGGTCTAAAAGCTAACATGTGTAATTACAGTTTTTTATTAATTTTTTTCCTTCTTTTGGCATTGCACCTCAATCTAAAAATGCTGTTACTGTCATGCACGTTTACATGTAGTGGCCCGGTTCTTATAATCATCGAAATATACAGTATGAAGTATTATAGTAGCCGTAAGTTACAGCATATCACTCTGTTTTTAGTGAAATGAACATCAATTTGTTTCAAAGATCACTCATAAGTCTACAACATGTTCTTGTAAGCTAAAGAGTTTTAACAACTGATCAATCAATAACATTTTAAAACCAATTCTGAGCCGATAACACATATTTTCCTAAATTAATGGTCATATACTATACTTATTGAACATGTAAGCACACAGAGGCTCAGCCGTCTCCCTGTTTAACAAAAGTTTTATAAAGAAACCTTGTCTGATTTTATGAATATGTCATCAGGTAAGATGAAATATGATAGTAAGCCCTCTCTATAAATAAAGCTTTCAATGTTCCCTTGTTAAAGTGACCCTTGATCTCAGCAGGATTAATCTGGATAAAAGACAGAGGACATTGCTTTTTTTAAGAGTAAAAAACCTTTCTGGTTTTCATTCTCACTTAACTCCACCTTGTCATCTTCTCCTTCAGCTCCCCCCCCCATACACATTCTTAAGATCAAGGTAGATTTTATTGTACCAAAGGGAAATTACTTCTGTAGAGAGGTTATAGGAAATACTGTATTCACATCGCAAATAGAAATATATCTTTAGGGTGCAAGTTAAAGTCAATACTGAACAAAGGAAATGTACACACTGGATCTTTCTAAAGATGTGAAACATTGTGGTAACTTATGCTGGGAGGAAGGTTGGTGGTGTGTTAAATAAGACACTTTTATTTTTTTAAATACAGTCTTCTTCACAAAGAAATTCACAATTGTGGGGCGCCGGGTTAGCTCACCTGGTAGAGCAGGCGTCCATATATAGAGGTTTACTCCTCGACGCTGCGGCCATTTGCAGCATGTCATTCCTCTCCCCCCCCCTCTCTCTCTCCTTTCAAGTCTAAGCTATCCTATAGAAATAAAGGCCTAAAAAATGCCCCAAAAATATCTAAAAAGAAAGAAAGAAATTCACCGTTGGGTAATTACTGTGAATGTATTGCTATATTGTACAGTACAAACAGAGAAGGGTGATGTACATCAGAAAACCAGTCTGAGTTGCAAAGAAGTCAAAGACAAAGCATTCAATATTGATTTTTACAAAACCCTATGGTGAAATAACATGTAAACAATGCACATTATAGAACATCAAGCCATAATTACTCTACCAGTCATATACTTGTTTAAACTAAATTTTCTTATTTTATGAAAAAAAATTATTCAGGACTTTTTAAAACTGTCAACAGCCAAGAAAGCTTTACTCCTGCACTGTGGATATGAATCCTCATTTCAGTGCTTTGGCTGTCAAAGGTACAATAATGTGGCCAAACCTATTAATAGCAAGACAGTTAATTAGATTCAAAGATTAATTAACGGCTTATCTAATCTATCAAAGGGCTAAAGATAACTATCTAATTAACAATATGAGTGAAGAACAGCGACAAAGTTTGTCAGACAAAGAACTCTGTCGTTAGATATCAGTGTTATCTTTCCCCCCATCTATTGTTCTCTCTTTCACCCCTCTTTCCATCGTTCCTCTCTTCTGTTCTCCTTTACTTCCCTCTCTTTCCCTCACATAATCTGCACCCCCCCCGGCCCCTGATGTTTATTGATTGCCAGAGTTCATACAAGAGCATCACTTAATGTGTTTGCTTTCATGTCCAGCCTTTGTTGCCCATGATATTGCAAATTGATCCGTCTCTCCCCGCCACCCTTTGTCAGGGTTTGAGAAGTGAACTACTATTACATTAGCCCACTCTCCGATTTGTGCCCCCCCCTGAGTCTTCCTTTCACTCATTCGGTCTCTTTCTTGTCATTCGGGAGGATGGCATCGGCATGGCTAAACACTGGTTTGAGAGCTGATTAGCAGAGCCACACGCCTGGCTGGCTGCATTGATGAGCTCCTTGAGGTCTGATGATGTAGCCAATAAACGGACACTTTTGATTATCTGACCTCTGACCTTTTCTGTAACAACAACCTCGCCCCCCCCCCACCCTCCCGCCTTTCCTCTTCCTCCCCTTCACGCCTCCTTCTCTCCATTGTCCTTCTCAGGTGACGACTTGAGAATGAGGTCATGCTTGTGTGAACACAAACAAGGGCACGCATCCTCAAAGGCAGTTCATTCTCGAAATTATTCGGTGCAGGATTTTACCGCTTCTAATGAAGAATTTTATTTTCATGTCACTGAAATGAAAATAAAATGATTTTATTTTCACGTCGCTGATTACATGACACATTATCTTCCAAATATCAAAATGGGAATTTAGTAAAGGATGGTAACAATACCCGACCCGTATCCATGCTGCATAGATGGGGTGTACTCTGCACATCTTCAAAGTTTTCCAACAAATTATGCAAGTGAAAGCTCTGGGATGGAAAACTTCTATGCAACTTGTGATAACCTGTCCCTTTAGCATTGGAAGTGAGTGGACTCCATGACGCAAGACAGGCGTTCAATAATAAGGTTTTCTCTCACTGCCCTGGACAACTTGGCAGGAATTTGGAACGAAGACGAAATGCCGGCACTCTTTGACGTGCCTGCGGTCTGACTTTGACGTCCTCCTGAGCCGATCAACAGCAACTCCTGAAGTCTGCATCACTGACAATGTAATTGCCTGGTGGGGTGTTCTCCCCAGCTTGAGGCAGAGTGCATGTAATTAAGATTGGATGCCCAGGACCGCCACCACTAGCACCGCTCAACACACACGTACGGACTCTGTTGTCATGGAGAGAAGACATCAGGGGAAGAGGCTGCAAATGTTTGCAGCGATGGTTGCGAGAGTCGAGGCTGTGCAGGGTGTTGTTTTCAACTGTGTGTTTGTGGCGGGGGGGTCTGAGAAGAGAGCGATAAGGGGATGGGGGACTGCGGCACAATCATCTTGATTTCTTGTGCTGAACGATTACATGCCATGCTAATTGCTAGCAGAGGGATCTTTAATAAATATTTCATTCTGTGCAGCATCATTACTGCCTAATGTCGTTATTAATCTCCGCCGGTAATTTCCACTCAGGAGAAGCGTCTTTGTGAGGGGAAAGCAGTGGGGTTTTTTTTTTTCCCCACAAGGAAAGAAAGAGAGAGTGGGAGAGATGTAGAGAAGAGGAGAATTAGGCAGTGATGCTGGAGAAGAGCCATTACATTAAAGTTATGAGAGGAGAGGGGAGAAGAAATGAATGAACCATGTAGAAGAAGAGAGAAAGAGCGATAAAGAGAGGGAGCGTGAGGAACAGAATAAAAAGAAAGTCAGAATGAGAAAGGAAAAGAGAGACAATGGGAAGTTTACTGAGCAACATTGGATGGATCATGTGGGATCTAGCATGGCTGCAAATAATGTTACAGACACATGTCATTTCCTGAGAGGCCTTTCCATCAGTGAGATCATAGCTACTAATTTGATTTGTACATGGGAGGGGGGTTGGTAGAACTGCCTCTGTAGAGAAAGATTTACGTAGGGTAAATGGCTAGAGCTTGCAGTCACGACTTCTGTGGCGTCAGACATGTGAAAAAGCATGCCAACTTACCTCCAGGAAACTCTCTTCTATCTATCTCTGCGAGTATTTTTCTTCTTGGCATCAGAAACACAGCCACAGAGGATTTTTTATATTCTATCAATTGAATACTGTGATGTTGAAACAAGCCCTGCTTTTTCTGCCCTGCTCCTACACTGACTGACCCAGATCTGCTCTACTAAAACTTGACTGGAGATTGCCAATGACCATTTCACTTTTGTAATTATTTATAAGAGGTTTGTGTTAGAAATGCTGGTGTAACACAAAATGAGCTTATACCTAGCTCCTGATTCTACATTTGCTATTGTTGGAGTTCAACGTTGTAGGGTGCATATTCCTTGTAAAAATCCTTCCACACGCAGGAAAGCATATGTTTTACATATCCAGCATTAGAACCAGTAGTTTGATAAGAATAAAAATGAGAAGAACTGCGTAATAAGCACAAACTATGAAAGCTATGACATCTGAGCAATTTACAGTCAGCTGAGGGATAAATGTACAAACTTTTCTGACAACTACATTTGGCTTGCAAAAAAAGATAAATAAGAAAAAGTAAAATGTCAAAGTACCCCTTAAAGGCAACAAACTGCTGACAACATACCCTCCGTTATTTGCAAAACCAGCAGACAACTGTGCATGGGTTCATTCCATGTTGTGCAAGCCATGTCTTTCTTCATGCAGTTTAAGACATTAAGAAGGCGTGAAAATGGCAGCAAGCTAAGCCTTGGGCGAATAGCAAATAGCATTAGCCACCAAGCACACATTGCATTCTGCTCATTCCAATATCCATCTGCGCCTGCAGCGATGCTAGCTAACTGCTATCAGACTGGCTTATTCACAGACATTTTCCACAGCTCTACTGCTTTTCAGAGCAAAATTCAATCTTTGGTAATAAGTGAATTTGAGATGGAGCATAAGCACAAACTAAAAAGCAAATCCAAATCCATGTTGGTTTTATCTAACAATGTATTTCATGGCTGTATTCCAACTTTTTATGTGAAAAGGTTATGAATGATTACCAGAAAAATGATTATATGCTTTGGATGATGTTTCAATAACATATCCATCATATATGGCCATAGACAGTGACAGTAGGGTTGGAATGGGATTGGGGATGGATTGAAAGAAGAGGAGAGGGAGTGATTTATTGACTTACAATAAAAAATGGGGGGAAAGGATTCAGCTAAACCATCTATCCACCCACTACCCACTCACTCTCTTCTTCACTATGCTGCCATTTTACACACACACACACACACACACACACACACACACACACACACACACACACACACACACACACACACACACACACACACACACACACACACACACACACACACACAGCATTGCCCCCAAAGAAAATAGAGTTGTGTGTACCATCCAATTATCTGTCAGGGGTGAATAATGGCCCCAATAATATATTCACATTGCCGTTGTCGATCAATTTTTAATCAAGCCGAGAAATATTGAGAAAGTGAAGCTAAAATGACCCACCAGAAACTCTCCCATAATGCCTCGGCAGAGAAATCCCTAATTCTGCTCCAATCAAATTACCTACTCCCCAGACCCCTCCCCAACCCTTCCAGCTCCCTCGAACCCACCATCATCCTTGGAGTGATAATGGTGCCTCCCAGTGTGGGGCAGACTAATAACTACAACTGGCCGGTTCCTTTATAAGGGCAGAGGTCAGGGGGCAGTGACCTCATTAAAGACATTTTCACTGATGATAAAGTGATTAGCTGTTACTAGCCGGTTACTAACATGTATATGGTGGCACGAAATAAGAAAACAGAACCACGTACTTGTTTTTTTTTTTTTATTCCTTTTTTTACGTCTTTATTTCGGTCTAAACCCTTTTTTGCCCCCTTATGTGTTTTTAAAATGTCCTGCATGGGATGAGAATATAATTCTACTTAAATGTAAGAAGGTCAAGCATCTGTGGGGAGCCTAGTGTGCCAACATAAATATACTACTATAATAGTTATGTTGTTTCCTTATTTCTTACTTATAAAAACATTTCATGAATGTAAATGGACTGTTTTTGTATAGCGCTTTTCTAGTCTTAACTACTACTCAAAGCGCTTTTACATCGTACAGGAACCATTCACCATTCACACACTGTGGCCGAGGCTGCCGTACAAGGTGCCACCTGTTCATCAGATAAACATTCACACACATTTACACTCCGATGGCACAGCATCGGGGGCAACTCGGGGTTCAGTGTCTTGCCCAAGGACACTTTGACATGGGACTGCAGGACCAGGGATCAAACCACCAACCTTGCGATTGACAGGCAACCGCTCTACTACTGAGACACAGCCGTAATAATTACAATAATTTCTTTTTTACATTTAAACCTACATCTAAACCTAGTCTTTTTTGGCCACTTATTTTGCAGTGCAAAAAAACTGTAAACACAACATTGGCATATTATTACCTTATAAAGTAACATGTAAACATGGTAGCAAACAGTTGCCTATTTCCACATCCAGCAGACAGACAGGTTTTTGTGTCCATCAACTCCAAAGGGAAATATCAGACTTTTTAGCTGCTAGTTGTTTAACTTTCTTTCACCAGCTAGTAGCTTACTTTGTCCGTCTGCTGTAGGTAGTGTACAGTCAGTTTTTAGAACTTTTGCTCATTGATCCAGCTGGAAACTCACTGATGAGACTGAACCAAACAGTAAAAGTTGTGAGCCATGAAACCAAAACAATGAGCTGAAAGATGCGAAAAAAAAGCTCCATAGAGCTGAGAGGAACTGCAGCGTTGCGTTCGTCACTATGAGCAATCCTTTCTACTTTTTACATTAAACAATTTCCTTTTTCATTTCCTTTGTTAAAAATATGTTAACAAAGGCTTTTTTGAGCAGCTTTAAAAAAATAAAAACGCATTTACTTGAATAAAATACAAATGTCCGTTTCATATTCTGTTTTTATCGGATTAATAAATTGCCTTACTGACTTCAGTAATACTCATCTACCATTTTGCAAACAATAACACGCTCAATGTTTTTAACTTTTAACAGACATCAGGTACCATATTTTGGGTTGTATGACATTTCATAAAATTAAGCCCTTTAGTTCTTCTGGTATATTTTGTGACTTAATGCATGTTATTGATGTGCAATTGCACAAATTGTGGCTAAAATAAAAAATATCCTTGTTAGGTCAGATGGAAATTCAAGCATGCTTAATGCAAGCCAGCCCATTTTACAGCATAGTACACCATGGAACCATATGGATGCGTAAGCCATAAACACATACTTCATTGTGTGCTTTTTCTCACAATGTTAACTCACCAACATTTGCTCTCTAGCTCATAGTTACTCATTTATAAAACACAATACTCATTTGTACAATTCACATGTGTACGTCCACAACATCTTGTCTGTGCACTCTGAGTAAATTCAACCTTAGAGCCGACCCCAGTGTGCCTGAGATGGGTCACGTACCTCTATGCAGGGCTGGGGCAATCTGCAATGAAAGCTTTCCCATTTGTAATAAACTGCAGCCTCTCAGAAGAGCAATCCTTGGGAGAATCCAGCGTACTCTCTCCTCGCTATAACAACAGCGTCTGTAAAACAAATGAGCAGGGAGGTAATTGCAGACAAACAAAAATTACATTTCCAATAAAGGTTCTTGTCTCTTTGGGTTCCCAGAAGCCCCCAGCCCTCCTCAACTGTTTAACAGCCTTAATATACCCTCTCATCAGCCTTCCTGTTGAGAAGCCGCCTGAGAGAGGTTATCAGAGCACAAACAGAGCTCATTTAATGTGAACAGGTTGAGGGTTTAGTGGTGGAAGTGTTTTAAGCAATTAAAAAGGGGAAAGTGATGGTGGGATAGATGGATGAGAGCATTAGACAAAACACTAAAAGTTTACATGACTCATACTTTAAACCTGAAGACATTCACGGCACTGTGGTAAAAGTCTCATAAGAAGAAGAGCTCACGGGAAGATGAGCAATGCAAAATGACATTTTTTTCAGATCATACAAAGAGTCAGTACACTTTACTTGAAGGCATCTACAAAAGAGGGACATGACACTATCATAAACATAAACAAGTCATAAACGTTTATGACATAACGCTTCTTTTAGTAAGTGTCATTCGGGGTTTATGTGTCATGACAGTGTGATATGTTCATGACAGTGTCATGTCACTCTTATGTAGATACCTTCAAGTAAAGTGTTACCAAATTTTCTTTAATTGCTGAATGTGCTAAAAGTTGCATGTTAACATCTATAAATAATGACCATCAATTTGTTATTATCATAAACAAACAGGTAATCTAGGAAAAGATCATCAACCTCTGTAATGCATTTTAAATTGTGTGCCATTGGGGCAGTAGAGCATTCAACAGGAGGAGGTAAAAAATAAATAAAAAATGTATGTATGTATATGCAGTATGCATATTGTTAATATTCCTGCTGCAAAGTTTCGACAAATTTCTTTTCCTCCTTGTTGTTTGTCTCAATTTGGTATGTTAACATCCAAACTGCTAACCTTGACATATTAACTAATTTTGCCCATGTTTTAACCAATACAACTGCATTAATAGTGCAGATAATATGTTGTTTGTTGCTCCTTTAGTTGTCTCATGTTGCTTTGAAACTCACATATTATAGTGCAAACTGTAAGACCTCTTTTGGTATTCAAATTAATTTCTCAACATTTGTAGCAGTTTTTGTTATTGTAGTCCAACTGCTTGCTTGTTCAACCAACATTCTAAAACTCAAAAGATATTTAATTTGCAATAATACACAGTAAATCAGCAAATCCTTAGATTTGAGAAGCTGCGACTTTCACGTCTGGCCGTTATGCTTGGTACACAAATATCCAATAATTGCCAATTAATGCTTATGTTGATGCTCTAAACAATAATCGACTAATCGTTCCAGACCAAGCTTTGGGGAAATGTTGTCTAAGAAGAACATAATACACATATGCTACACAGAACACACTGCTCTTAACATCCATGTATGTTTGCATACATACACATCCTCACATTCACTTTTACAATACACACATTTGTGCACTGTCACACTTAACCACAGAGAGACAAACACACAAGCCAAATGTTAGGTCATGACACACACTCTCACATATAAGAATTCCACTGAGTGCAGCAGCAGTCACCTCCTCCCTGCAGCACTGAGATCAAATCAGTCCGTTTATCTGATGGTGACGCTGACATTAGGCCAAACTAAAGGTCCCTGCTCACCTTCCTCTTATCAAACCCTGCAAACAGTGAACTCCACGGCCCGGCCCCTCACAAAAGGGAAATTGATTACAGCCTCGGGCCAAAACGGCAGCAAGTCCACAGCTCTGTTCATTCCATTATGAGTCCCGGAGCCGAGCGTGCTGAGGTGGCTATTAGCTACAGGTTCTGGATCGGATCCTCAGCTATTATTTGATCTTGTAACAGTGATGGGTTGAACGAGAGGTGGTGTAACGTGAGCTTAGATGCAGGGTTAAGGGTTGATATGACCTCAGTGGTGACTAAACAGCCGCGGTCAGAGCTTTTAACGAGAGGTCTCGGGAGTTCATATTGGTTTGACATATTTTACTTAGATGGATGTATTGACTGGAACAGACCACAGCATGCATGCTCTATGAAATGTTCTGTTTTTTTAAAGGCTGTGTGTGTGTGTGTGTGTGTGTGTGTGTGTGTGTGTGTGTGTGTGTGTGTGTGTGTGTGTGTGTGTGTGTGTGTGTGTGTGTGTGGACCTATAGTGTTTGTGCATACATCTGCCTGTGTTTACCACAGTTTTATTATTCTGTTTTAATGTATGTGTTAGAGAGAGAGATGGAAGAGGGAAACAAACACAGCGAGAAAGTGTGTGATGGTGTAAGAAAGACGAAGAGCTATTAGTTTTAGGGCATTCCTGTCAGTGCTGCTCTATGATTGCAGGTCCTGTGTGGCTTCCTGCAAACTTTAACGCTTAGACGGGTTTGATGTAAACACTCAGAGGAGACAAAGATGGCAAAGTCCCTGAGATATTTAACAGACTAATTCCTCTGCCGGTTTTTCCTTTCTCTTCGCTCCTCTCTTTCTTTACTTTGCCTCCACTGGGGCGGAAGAATCTGGGAATCCAGGATGCACACATGCCCTTTTACTTCATCAAAAAAATGAAAGAAAAATGTGTGAGTATGTGCTACAGACAAGCAGGCGTATAAGCACACACACACACACACACACACACACACACACACACATACACCTCACAAATAAACACACCTTTTTGTTAAAACTTAGCTCGAGGCATTTATTTCTCCAATTAGACTTGTCGAGGACCTGACAAGTCTCAACTTTGTTCCCTCCACCAGACAGGAAATTAAAAATTGTATTTAGTTGTCTTCCAACTAAACCAAAAGCGTAGCTGCAGTTTATCACAGAAAAATGCACACTTTTTATTCATGATTCATAATGTAAAATGTAATTGGGCTGGGCATTTCTAATTCACTGCTGACTTCTGCAGTTTAGTAAAACCTTCAACCTTCCAAACACAAATCATCTTCTTATTTAATTTTGCATCATTTGTTCAGGCCTTGGGTGCCAAATGAATGAGGTTTGCTACTGTATTTTGGACAAAACAACAAGTACCATAACTTACAGTATTAAAAGTACATTTAGATTTATTTTATATTAATGACAACTTACCAGGTGTGTCTGGCACTGTTGCTATAGCCCATTTGACACTACAAATGATCTGCAACTACTAGATTTTGCCCGTCTGATTTTGTTTTAAAGAATAGATTAAATAGTAGTAATGTTGATTGGTTAGAAATTTCAATTACTTTTACAGTATTACTAGTGTGAAATGACCATAGCGAATTCAATTCTACTAAAGCAAAAATGATCTATTTTGTCTCAATTCTCTTATAATCCAAGTTTGGGATTAAGGTTGACAGGGTTAATTACACCAAAGCACTTTTCCTCTTCGGTCCCCCTACAGGTTGGAAGCGGAATTGTCCATGTCTGTCTCATTCGAACTACAGATCCGCTACCCGATCTGGCAAACTTGCATAGCGCGGTTATAGCCGATAGAGGGGCGCAAAGCGAATGCAGAAGTGCCGTTCACCCTGTTACGAGTTGATGAAGCACTGAAACGATTTTGGAAACATTATTTTAAGGTACAAAAGAATCGTTGGTGTTGCTTTAAAGAATGATGCCTCACTTCCCCCTCTATCATCTATATTCATCACCTACCACCACAACACACTGAGGGGAGAAGGCCCTTCTATCCTGTAGGCCTACTTCTAGAATGAACATGTACAGTAGATGCAAATTTAAATTGAATTAAGTTTTGTAACCAGATGTGTAACTTACTCTCTGAACTGTTCTGTGTGACCTACATCATTTGTAGATGCAGTCATATCATGCACACATAATGCACACACTAAGTGCAAAGTGAGACGTATCGGCCACCCCCACAGACCCCTCCCTCCTCCCTCCTCTCTGATGTGTTTTTCATGTTAACACTTTGCACAGTGCCTTAGGTACATCGTGCGGCTTCCCGCCATACACAGCCCTACCAAGCCCATTTAGAATGTTTTTTATGGGATAACATCATTTTTATTTTTCAATTAAATTTTCATACTTTTGTGTTTTCCCTCTTTCTTCTTTAAAGGGTTGCTATTTTTCCACATACAGTTTCCTTATGTGCTGTTTTCTCCTCTCTTGTCTCTTTGTCTTGAAATATTGCTGGTTGCTAACTCTGTTTTGGTCCCAAACTGACACCTTGGTTTTACTGCCATTAATAAGAATTAATCGAAACAACAAGTAAAGACTTGATTGCATCACAATTTTTGTTGTAAAAAGCAACAAAAACTAATTCTATTAGACATTTCACAGCGATAACACTATTTTTTTTTTTTTTAAATCTAATAAGCTGTTGACTGGAGTTTGAAGCATTATGGGCGTCGCTATCCATATTAGGCTAAATATTTTATCTTCAGCTGAAGCATTATTTTAACTAGCTCATTAAATATGATATATTGCTATAGTTTAAACTACCTAAGAGTATATAAATGTACATGCTAGGGCTGGACGAATCGAAAATTTATCAACATCGAAATTCTGAAGCTGTTATCAACGTATTTTTCCCAATGACAATAATTTTCATAATTTATTTCTGTTGATAGGCCTACTTTCTCCTTAAAAACATTGCGTCTGCAGGGTCCGAAATTAATAGGGGGTGCAAGAAAAAAAAAATCGATACACTTGAGTATCGCGATAATTTTATTTAACAATACTGTATCGATTTTCGAAAACGCAATATCTATTTTTTTATTTTTTTATTTAAACCCCCTACTGCTAGATGGCTATGCTGAGACGCACCACTAGTGTCCTTGCCTAACAGTGCCTGACTTTTTGCTAGAAGCTAACAACGTAGCTATGGCTGAACTTTGGCCTACTTTAGCATATCAAAATTTGCTCACTAAGAACCTGTGAACCACAATCCCAAACTGGCAGTTTGATTTTCTGTGTACTGAATTGTTTACCTTTACTCCCCAACTTTTTGAAACAATTGAAACAGTTGTACATTTTATTTACAAATTGTATACATTTTAAATATTGCTTGTGTAGTATTCAATTATTTAATGTATACTCTGTATGTGAGCTGTTTGTCTGATATTTTGCTGCTGCAACACTTATTTCCCATTTTTTCAATAAAAATCTATCTGTCTATCTATCTGTCTATCTATCTATCTATCTATCTATCTATTCTAAGTAAACTTCTTTGACTTTTATCAATCATATCGCCAGAATACACAACCCTAACTCTCGCCAGTCGCCAAATGCAGGGGAGGGCCAACACGCACGCACACACACTAACACTGGCGCACACACCAGACACCAGCCACTTCGGTTTACTGATAGCTAGCGTTTAACTAAGGCTAATTAATTAGCTAGTAACTGGCAATTTTTGGCAGCCGGCCTTCCAAAAGAAAGCACAATGAAATAAAATGTTAACCGATCATTAACCGTTGACCGACAAGCAAGAAATGGATTCTCAGTTCACCCGTCTGGGAGGCTCTCACACACTGTAGGCTTGTACCAGTGTTGATGTTTTGTGCATTGTCGGACACATGAAGCCACTTTCCTGAAAGCACTCGCGTGACTGACGCAAGTCCACAGCGGCCCGCGGCGTGTATGTCCGAGAATGTCTCCAGCGCCTCCACCTGCAGGTTGTCAGCTGTGTCTCTGCCTGGTTTACTCTCGGACGGCCGATTTAACTCGCCGGTCCTCATCAATATAGTTTCACGTAGCTCTCCACAAGCAGAAAAAAAGAGGAGCTAAAAACGCAACTGGCTGGTTCAAAGGTAGGACTAACAAGTTATTAGCAGTTAAGAACTGACTGTATAACCTATTTACATTTTTATCATGCAAAAGACGTTTTTTAAAACTTTGTACAAAAAATAAAAAAAACGCAGTGTCTGTCGTCAAATCACAAAATTTTTGTATTATCCTTCATTTATTATTATCGAGGTAAAATGTGCAATTAATCCTTAATTTTAGGTCATATCGTGCAGCCCTACCACATGCACTTTGATATAGAATCACCGAGACAATCTACAACTAGAGCTGGGCAATGTTGATATTATATCGATATCGTGATATGAGACTAGATATCGTCTTAGATTTTGGATATCGTAATATCATAATATGGCATAAGTGTTGTCTTTTCCTGGTTTCAAAGCTGCATTACAGTAAAGTGATGTACCAGACTGTTGTAACGGTTATATTATTTGCCTTTACCCACTTAGTCATTATATCCACATTATTGATGATTATTTATCAAAAATCTCATTGTTTAATATTTTGTGAAAGCACCAATAGTCAACACTACAATATTGTTGCGGTATCGATATTGAGGTATTTGGTCAAAAGCATCGTGATATTTGATTTTCTCCATATCGCCCAGTCCTATCTACAACACAAAAAAACTGTTGACCCCTATCAGCTCACAACATACTTTCCCCTACGCCACCACAAGGTTGACATTTGTGGTCTCCATTGAAATTTCTGGACAACTATTGGATAGATTCTCATGAAATCTGGTACACCCATTTATGTTCACTGCATTTAGTGCCAATTGTGCAAATGTTAGTATGCTAAAACGCTGAACTAAGATGGTGAACAAGATAAACGTTTTGCCTGCTAAACATCAGCATGTTAGCATTGTCGTTGTAAGCATCTTAGCATGCTGATGTTAGCATTTAGCACAGAGCACCGCTATGCCCAAATATAGCATCAAAGAGCCACTAGTGTGGCTAGTGTGTTTCACCACAGCACTATGTGTTAGTGATAATATAGACACTTTGTGTTTTATGTTTTTTTGGCTGAAAATGGATAAACATACTCAATTAACAGGAAATCCGGTAAAGTAAAATTACAGAACAATCCACTCCACACGGAGGTGATTTTTAGAAAGTCGTTTAGAAACACCACCACCGCTTAACAACAAAGATGAAGACAAAATAAAAACCACACAAATCACAAACGCACCACAAATAATCACCTTGCCAAACTAACTTATAAGCAACAACCAATCAATAAAAGATGACTGGACCAATCAAACAAGCTTCTAAAAAACAAAAGGAGGGCTGACAGGATCAAGCCCTCTCATCTATTTCCCTCTCATCACCTCGCACCAATCTGAATCTTGATTTGAATGGTTCGACTGAAAACCAGAAGCTTTGAAGCAGCAGTCAGCCCAGGCTCCTTTTTGCCACCCAGCCAAAGTAATGCCATATCACATTTGACACCCCAAAGACTGAGAAATTGATCCCTCAGTATGGCCATTGATCGAGTTGGGGTTTGAACACGCGCTCGGGCCTAGCATGGCGAGAAGGGTCAGGAGCGAGATGTGTGCCTGGCTCAGTTCTTTTGTTACGGGAATCGATGATCTCCCACCATGGGGGAGATCAGCCCAGTCAGGTCATTCGGAGCACAGCATGAGCTTATTTTATTATGTTATGTTTGTATATGTGCCTGTCCCCAATATGTAATTCTTCAGGTCAATCCAACTCATTTTTGTGGGTCTTCTTGCAGTCATTGTGACAGCTAAATGTAGACCTCTAGAGGGAGAACAATATTGTAAAAAGGGATCATTGTAAGGGTTGGGATATGCTCGAAAATAATTACTTAATTCGTACGACGTGTTGTCCGACCACGCCGGAACACAAAAGTGTTTATACCTCTACTCGAAGGCATAGCCGGTCATCATAGAGAGGGGGAGATATCGTTTAAATATGGGGTGACAGAAATAGTTGTGTAAAGAATGAAAAAAAGAGTGCTTGAGAGAGAAGTTGAAATCCTGGCTCCTTTCTCACCTCCGCACAGCTGGCCAATCACAGCGTGAAGTGAGTGTGAATGTCGACTTGTCGGTTTTGGAAAGTTCCAGAAATTGTCGGACGCAGCCCCCCCTCCCAAATTCCGGCTTCATAAAAAGGTGTGGGAGGAGGGGGTGAGACTATGAGCAGAGACACACACATATTTTCCCTAAGTCCAAATACAACTTTCTGTGCCATTTATCTCAAATACAAGTTCATACATTGACACTTAATATAAGAGTACAGGCATCGTCTGCAGGGAAGGGTTAGTCTGTGATGGCTACGGACATTTCTGTTACCTGTTTGTTCATTTCTGTTGCCTGTATCCAGTTTTCTGTTTCTGTCTTGTAATGTTTCCTGTTTTGGTTATTCTGAATTAATCGTTCGCAAAAAAACCCGCCCTCGAACGGTCCTCGTCCAATCCTAGCTCAGCAACTGTAACTAAGGAGAAGGACCCCCGTCAAACATTGTGATTTCAGCAAGATGGTGAAACGATATGCCTATGGCACCTGCAAGTCTGACACCAGGTACCCCAAAAGGTTTAGAGGGAGGGATCGTTTTTTTCACCTTTCCAAAGCCCAAGACCCAAGCGGAAAGATGCCGACAATGGATTAAGCAGTGTGGGAGACCTCACTCATAGCTAAATGCCTCGAAGATTAATAAGCATAGCTACATATGTCTGCTCCAAGGTAAGTAAAGCTAGCGAGCTACCTTATATCAATTATCAATAAGTAGTTTAAGTAGCTAAGTACATAGCAGTTACAATCTGTAAAACTGGACTTAAGTTAACAGTTGTGGTTCTATATAGCATTATTATCGAAAGTAGTAAAGTTAGAACATTAGATACTTTATTATTCCGTAGGAAATTCAGGCAGCCTGATAGCTGTTAGCCTGTCAAGCACATGTTGCTATCGACACAGATAATTTAGCAAGAGATTGACTGTCATTGAACATATCCCTCCACTGCATATTGCAGCCCTTTCGGTCGTGCCCTGGAGGATATGTCTGCTGCATTACTCCAAAACCAATCACTTATACCAAAAGGTATGGAGCTCAACCCAGCCATGGCTATGTGTCTGGTTCTCAATTGTTTGACGGGCGTAGTAACAATAACTAGGGGGCGTGGCTTTTGCGAATGGTCAGTTGTGTAGGTTTTGGTTGATTCCTGTGTTCTCTGTTCTCCCTTGTGTTGTCTTGTGTTGTGTCAAGTTTCTGTGTTCAGTTGATTTCGTGTGTTCTGTCTGTTTTTCCTGTTTCCTGTTTTATTTTGATAGTCTGGTTTTCTGTCTTGTCCAGTTTACTTCCTGTGTTTTCCCTCCTTTGTCGATTGTCCTGCCCCGCCCTAATGTGTTTCACCTGTTGTCTCACCTGTTCCTGACTTACTCATCCCCTCATGTATTTAGCCTCTGTGTTCCCTTTGTCTCTTGTTAGGTCGTCTGGTGTTCTTCCCTGTGACTTGTGTTTTGTTCCCTCGTGTCTTGTGTTCCTGCCAGTGTTTTTGCCCGTCGGTTTATACGTTGCTTCGTGAGTTTTCCGGTCTTTGTACTGCCGCTTTTTGTTATATTAAACCCCTGAGTTCAAACCATCTCCTGCCTGCCTGTCTCCTCCTGCATTTGGGTCCCCTACCTTCCGCCTCACTGCAACATAGTCAAGTAAATGAGTGTTATAGAGCATGCCATCTAATAATGTGCATGCATCTCGGAAACAGACTAGTCTCTCCAAAACAAAGATGTGGTGGTTCTTTATTGCTTAAAATCATTTTCCTTGTTGAAAATACACCTCAGAAAAAAATCAATTACATAAGTTGCCATGTTGACTCATATTCAGCATCATTGCCACACTCGTGTTTACCAAACAAACTGGTTAGTGATGCTTTAAACCAAAGAAGTGTAGGGAACTAAACACAGCGTCCTGTTGACAGGATGTTGGAGTCAACAGCAACCAGCACTCCACTGTTACTGTGGTTACTGTTTAGAAAACTATTTGCATTTCACTCTTCTATTTAGATCTATCCTATTTCCCATCAGTGTCCAAACCAACAATCAAAATTTGATTCAGGCAAATGGTATGATTTCTAGCCAAACTGGATTTTTGAGACCAAAATGTATATCAATATAAATATAGTTCAGCATTTTGGGAAATACAGTAATTCCCTTTTTTTGCAAAGCTTTACTGGAGAAGTTTGACACCACTGATAACTGCCCAGTAAACACAAGGCTACACTCAGCAGCCAGTTCACTTAGCTAAGCAAGACGACTGGAAGAAAGGGCAACAGCTTTCTCAGGGTAACAAAATGTGCCTCTACTGTACCAGCAGCTCTAAATCAATTCACATTTTTAATCAACATGCAATGTCTTGTTTAATCAGTACAAATCTGTTTCCACGTGCAAAAAGAAAAAAAAAGAAGGGCAACAGAACATTATAAAAGAAACGAAAGTGAAAGCCTAGGCAGGATCCAAAGTAAAAAGAACAAAAAGCAGAAGGAATAGAGGAGAGCAGAGAGCAGAGGAGGTGGGAGCTGAAGGCTTTGGCGGGGCCAAAGCAGGCCACGAACATACCAGTACTAAAGGGCCCAGGACAAGTGTTGCCATGTCCCCCTGAAACCACGGAGGCCGCTGGGTAATGAATAAATAAACACCCCCTCCAACCATCTAGCCTCATCCCCTTCCTGCTCTCCACATTTGGCAGCCGACACACACACATACATAGACATTCATATACAGAAACTGGCACATGCATATAAACAATGCACACAAATGCATACATGCATGACTGCCATAGGCTTGACAGACTCACAAAGTTTTGTGCAGCAGAGTCTCTGCGATTGTGTTAGTGCATGTGCCGGTTGTGTTTTATGCATCCACCTGTCCGTGTGCCAGAGTATATTCCCTGCTTTGCCTACGTCACAACGTTCCGCAGTATGCATTTTATTTGTCCATCTATATTTATCCAAGGCTGTGTGGAGACATTTGGCTGGCTAAGCCAAAGCCAGGCAGCCTAAGTACATTCCCACACCCATGCCATGTATAACCCAACTGAGAAATTGCCCACACGCCAACGTAGAGGCATGCAGCAACGCCATGTCAGAGCTTAAGAAAACAAGAGATAAGAAGCTGTGAGACTCACAGGGATAGTGCCTCATCTCCACATCTCCGGGCCTGACAGACAGTGAAAATATTTTCAATTATTCAACTTGGATTGGAGGAAAAGACGGCGCAAAGGCCTTTTAACATGTAACTTGTTGTGACAATGCTAAATGACCGTCACCACCGCCTGATAAAATATAGATATTTTGTTTTTGTTTCTAAGTGGATTCATTTGTCATTACCAAGTTGTTGCTTCAGAAAAGGCTAAGATCCACTCCTTTTAAATGTCACCAGGAAAGTGAGAGCAAGGAAGTTGAGGTGAGTGAGGGACAGATGCCGCAAACCTCTAGATATGATCTGATGAACCGCCAAACATAGAAGGAAGGCTATAGACATAAACAAACCAATGGGCTCTTGTGTTTGATTGACATGGGTTTTTAAAGGATAAGTTAAAAAAAATGTAATTTGAAGATTCCCAGTGCACTTTCAATGCAAGTGGTCGGGGACAAAATCCACAGTCCTCATTTTGTGTAAAAAATACATTTGAATCTGAAGATAATAAGTCTGAGTTGGTCAAATCAAGTAGATATCTTCTTTTTTGGTGCAAAGTTCTTTTTTTTTGTTACTATCCTTCCACCACAGCTCAGAGAAGAAAATGTAACCCATTACCAGTATTATTGCAGTGAAGCTTTGTATTGATTACATTTGATGTTTTTGACACCAAAACTTTCATGCCATGTGAATTGTAATTAAAAAGGAAAACCAGATTTATCATATCTTCGTGATGAGAAGCCTCCAAGATGCCATTTACACCAGTAAAGTTTTCCAATAACACCAGACTACTTGAATGGTTTTCAGGTGGGGTGGTGACTCTTTAAGCCAAAGTGAACCATTGTTGAGCCATTATTTTTTTTAAAGTAAAATAATATCCTCATATCACATTCATCTTAAGAACAACAATAACAGGCCTTTTATTAATATAACTGTACTGTCAATGCCAGGGTCAGAAATGAAGGGGTCTTGACCAAAACACCTTTTGAAAGTTTAAAGAAAATGCCTGTGAAATCAAATATTAGAGGATAAACCATAATGCCCCATGAATCACCCTATAAGATGCATTGTAGTATATGCCGAGGTGCTATGTTTTGCTAAAAAAAAATTTTAATCACAAAGCAAGAGATTAGATTGTCAGCAAGCAGTAAAAGAGAACACAGACTAACTCAAATCCTTAAACCAGAAATGCTTAATGTCCCCCCCCCACACACACACACACACACACACACACACACACACACACACACACACCTCCATCAGACAGAAGATTACATGGCAACCTTGACCTGTCTGCCCATCGTAAATTACCACACAGCCTGCGCTGGCACCTCATTCTGGTGTGTTATCAGCTCGCGCCCACAACTGCCATTACACTACATTAGTGCCTTGGTGAGTCCACTGTATTTAATATAACCATATTTTGCAATGTATATGAAATACAATTGTATTTGCAGCTTTGGTATAATTCTGTACTGAGAGGCTTTAAAGGTTAGTCACTGGGAAACCTGTAATGTTAAAGCTGGGAGCATATGCACACAATGAAATGGCAGCAGGTAATGCCAGTTCTATTGAAAATAAATTCAAGAGAAGTCCTATTACATAATCTAAATGAAGTGCAGACAACAGAAATGTTAAAAAGATGCAAAGAGGAACAGGATTTAAAGCCTCTCTCTAACTCTAGTGCTTGCACTCTGATTTTTAGGTTTCCTCTAGTTTGTTCTTGAGTTTTGTTTCATAACTTTCAATTAATGACACGTACCATGTCTTTATTGTAACGGATGTCACCTTAAAATATTGCTGTATGTGTTTGGAAAGTAAAACCACAGTTGCATGTTCTCACAGTACTGGGATCGTCAGCAAGATGGAAAACAACCGTTTCCAGGTCATGAAGGAAAGGAGATAATGAGAAAATAAGAGCGTAATGGGAGCCTCAATTTATGATTTAGCCTGATAAGACTGGCGCATCTTAACAACAATAAATTGTAACCCCAAGCTTTAATTGAACTTGGCAATTAAAGTGATTCAGATGCTGATCATTAGACCTGAGTACCAGTTTCACTCGCACATTCTCAATCATAACGGGCTTGCAGGTACAGTAACACAGCCAATAAGTACTCACAAAAACTGAAATGCTGAGCTTGATGCAAAAGACAAAACAATTAACGTGAAAAATATGCCTGCATGCTGCATTGATGCTCTTTGATGGGTTTATTCATCAATGTTTTGACCTCCGCTGGCCTTCATTAGATAGTGTTCAACATGCAATGATCAACACTGTCATCAATATAAGAATATGTGTCATTGTAATTACGTGTCAAGTTAACAAAGTAGAGGGCTTAACTTTCCAAAAGAGAGACATGAGTCATGAATTAAATGTTTGGTTCACTGTAACCTTGAACGATTGCAGAAGACTCGTGATTGTATCGGTCTGTATTAGTACATGCATATGTGTCCCTGTCTGTCCTACACTTTATATGGATGCAAATGAGTATCTGTTTATATGGATGCATACAGACGTGTGTGTGTGTGTGTGTGTGTGTGTGTGTGTGTGTGTGTGTGTGTGTGTGTGTGTGTGTGTGTGATAGCAACGTGTGTTCTCTCTGCTCTCCATGCTGCTCTGCTCCCACAGTGCCCCTGGGACCCATATGCCTCCCTGTTATTAATTCATCAGGCTTAACCATGCAACGCTTTATGACTCTGTTTGGACTGACGAACTATCACACACCCCTGTCTATCGCTCACTCTCTCTCTCTCTCTCTCTCAGGAACACGGTATTGAAAAACAATATCTGTCACTGGATGCTGAACCTACACTTGCAGCTTGATGTGCCTATTGTATTGTCTGTTATATGTCCTGCCTCTTGGCCTCCATATGCATTTTGGTTGTCTCGTCACTATAGTGTGTATAGATTGTGCTCTGTCTCTGCATCGCTGCCACCAAGAGAAATTTGTGCAAGTATTTTTCTTGGTTAGTTACTTTTCCAGTTAGCAATTTTCCATTTTTGTGGCAATTTTACAGTGACAAAACATATCTTAAAGCTGCCCTGTGATTCTGCAAGTACTCTCAAAATCACTAAATCACTCAAAAATGATTAAGCTGAATAAAAAATAAAAAGAAATAGAATATCTTATTACACTTAAGAGCCCCTGAGCTACAAACCTTCTTTGGGCAGCCATGAACTCCAAAATGGAATTCACTATCCTACAACTTTGAGTGTGTGGCGAATTCCCATCACGGAAACTATTTTGGCTGAAAATACAGCTGATTGTTCATGTCCATGTTCAAAATAAACCCTTTTAAAGAAAAATCTAAACTTTCCATTGAAAAATAATCTACGAATCAATCAATGCCCTTCACGTGAATACGTCTTGATTACCATGTCTAAACCTATTCCCATCAAAGACAGAGAGAAGAGATCTGAGATTGCCATACATCAAAAGAGTTTATCTAGCTAGTATTATGTGGCTGTAAATAGCTGCAGCAAAGCTACGAGACACACTCACTGAGAACTGAGAAAGTAGAAGTGGGGAGGGAGGAAGTAAGCAAAGAGAAGAAAGAAAGAAGGAAAAGCATTTTACTGGCTACAGGAGCTCAAAACCAGACAATGCATTCCTCAAAAGACACAAAAATCTAAAAACAAAATAATTACATGATTTGTACAACTAATAGTAAACATTTGTGGTACAAGACTTTTGCATCTTTGCTGCTAACCAAGTTTGATCCTCCAGTTTCTCAGAGTTAAAAGTTAATATTAGTTTTAACCATTATCACAATCAATCTCTCCACTGTTGACTATCTAATAACATCTAAAAGGACATAAAAAAACATCTCCTGAAATACAAAACTGGACTTGAATTCATCTACAGTGAACAACACGGACCAAACAAGCAGTTCAATTCTGTCCATTCCACAGAATTATAATGTTTTATTATGGAGAGTTAATGTAATTTACAGGTCTAATGCTCACTTTTTGAAAAGATTGCTTTCATTCGGAATAGGTGAGGAATCTCTATTTTTTATTAGATATAAGAAAGTTGACCTACTTGGTGTAAGTGACATTCCCCTTCACTTTGTCCCTCAGAGGGTAACACTAAACTTGAGGACATCCAGGGGGAGTTCTTGTCAGCTTACTACTGGGGCTATACTGCCACCCAGTGGACATGGTGTGAACACAAGTCTCTGCCATAGAGAGTGAAAGACAATCAGCATCATAGCATCATGCATAAGTTAAGAGCGTGTTCAGTCTC
This sequence comes from Perca flavescens, assembly GCF_004354835.1. NCBI lineage: Eukaryota > Metazoa > Chordata > Actinopteri > Perciformes > Percidae > Perca > Perca flavescens. The sequence goes on from NC_041347.1 coordinate 26,554,537, forward strand.
ATGTTACAGGTTGTGTGATCAGGAGAGGGGTTCGGCGTCTCGCTTAAGAACACTTCAGTGTTGAGTAGCCGGCTAGGTGTTGCAAGTGTTCATCATGAAGTCCACCGAGCCTGAATTATTGGTTTTATCCCTAATACGTGCAGGTCAGAGTTCGTCAAATGCATTTTTGATTGGATGTAATGTAAGTCTCAGCAATTATCAGTTCAGGTTACAGGTGAAAAATTATCAGATCCTGTTCAGTTTTGTTATTGTAAACATACAAGCACAAACACTCATATACACACACTTTGTTGATGTCAGAAGCAACCCAGAATTGGTGACACTTATGCTTCAGAAGATCTATACAAATATTTAAACAAGTAATCTGTATTTCTGCAACACAATTGCGTGCACACACACACACACACACACACACACACACACACACACACACACACACACACACACACACACACACACACACACACACACACACACACACACACACACACACACACAGTTCTCTTTTATGTGTGTTGACAATAGTCTTGTTTGATTCTTGGAGCTCTAACATTTACCCCGCCTTAGAGCCTCTACAGAAAAAAATGATTGACAATGTTTGAAAATGGCATGACAGCGTGATTACAGATATGACAGTATGCCAGTTGTCACTTCAAGAAAAGTCTGAACAAAGAGAGAAATGGGAATGCAAGAATGAGACTCGGAGTCATTGGGAGAAAAAAACATGTTGAAAACGACACTCTCAATGGAGAAAAGGAGTGAGAATAGCTGACAAGAGATGGAAAACAGTGTTATGACATGCTTTGAATGGAAGCGCAAGAGCTGGAGAGTATACAGGATGAAACAAGAGAGGTATGAAAAGTATAATTAACTGGCTAAAATACAGGCATACAAGAAAGACAATGGGGGATTTAATTCCCTCTTTGCCACAGTTGGACAACGAGATGAAGAGGCAGGAAGGAAGAAGAGGAATGAGGGTAGAAGTGCAGGAGAAATCTCATTAGGAAGCACCATGACAATAAAGCACAATGCAGAGCCACTCCCTGATGTGTGAGAGTAAATCTTGATCTCTTATCGATGAGAATACAAATTGTGTGGTAATAATTTATGTCCGGATTTAAACCTCCACTACTTCTCTTGAGAGTCAGTATTTTATTTATTTTTTATCTTTTATCAGTTACCTCTATAATATGTAGCGTGATAAAGAGGAGGAAAGAAATTGTGAAAAAGCAGATTTTGGGACAGGAAATGCCAACCTGAGCCATTACAGCAGAGTAAGCAAATCTGTCTCAAAATATATACTAGAAGCTATACTTCCTCCAATTCAGCTCAGCACCATACATTCTGTTAAGTGAATGTCCTAGAATATCTTCCACAAATAGAGAGCGTTGATTGATTTAAATATTACTCAAGTGCAGTTAGATTACATGTGATGACAACTTTTCAGTAGAAAAGCAGTGCTTTTGAAAACACCATAAATAATGTAATTACACACGGTCACTGTGAGAAGGCATCTCTCTCTCTCTCTCAAACTTGAATTCAAAATTCTGATTTAACCATAACCTGTTTTTAGAGCATAAAAAAATAGCAATAGTAGAAATACAAATTTACTATTTTAGTACTCGAGTTATTGTAATTAATTTCTCTCCACACAGAACTATTCAAACAAGCCTTTCAAACTGACTTAAGCAATTAAACCCTAAATTCAGCTTCAGTGTCAGAAGGATGACTTTGTAGTGTCCTGCATGAAAATAACCAATACACAGTAAAGAGACAATGAGACAATATATTGTAAATTAATAGCAATAATTAATGACCATTCTTGGATTAATGACCATTCTCGGATTAAAGAAAAAAAGACTTCACTTTCAGAACCTTCCCCTCAAGTCTTTAAAAAAAGTGTTAAATTGCTATTTCAGTCCACACAACCCAGCCTTTGCTGCTCTGCAGTTCAGTGCGGCTGCTGGGTAGCGTGAATCTCTCTTTTTTTTTTCTTTTTTGTCTTTTTTAAAAATTGAGTTCTGGGGACGCCTGGGTAGCTCACCTGGTAGAGCGTGCGCCCATATATAGAGGTTCCCTCCTCGACGCAGCGGCTGCAGGTTCAACTCCGACCTGCGGCCCTTTGCAAAAAAAAATAAGGAGTCCTGAATCAGAGAGAAAAGCCCAACTTTACTTTTAATGAAATCAAACAAAGATTTTTTTTTTTTTTTCCATCGTTTCAAAATAGACAAAAATCGATACTAGAGTAACCTACTTCCTTGCCCAGAGGATAAGTCACTCTGCACAAAAATCATCTGAGAAGCGTTTGATGTTTATTTGAACGTAATCACAGCGAAACAGTCATAAAGTAAGCTTTAATTAATCTCTCCCTACTGTACAATGACAGATTCAAGTAGCTACAAAACATTAGATCTGCTGGTATACAGACAGGACTGGAGTATGTAATGTTAGCTGTTCACTGAATATGACTAGTACGTAAGATAATTGTTATGCATTGGTCCCGGTTTGACCCAGGTGATCTTTGAATTGTCATGACCAGGGATATACCCATGTAGATTGGCTTGGTTTGAATTTCCACAAGGAGGGTTGAACCCTGATCAGACAACCCTAGCCCAACACTGGTAGGTGGTGTGAAAGAGGTATAAGTATCCAAAAATCCACAGTGGACATGGACCAGACCAGACACTATTTCCGACGTAACATCGAGGCAGATGCACAAAAGAAGTTACGTTCAGACACTTTCTCGTTCTCCAAGGAACAAAAATCTTTTAACTCCTCTGGTAAACTGCTATCTCTCCATTTCGTGCCCCGAGCAACCTCACTTAGAGCCTTCCCCTCGAGGGAGCTTTTTCTTGGCAAACAGGGCTGTTTATTTTACTAAAACGGGCCCCCTCACTTCAGCTGGTTTGTCTAATTAAAATGCTGCAAAAGTGTTGAGGAGTAGGTATTTTATTTAACGGCTAATTGTGCTTACGCCAGGGACTGGGATATTTTATGCATACACTTTCTAGGATCTTGGGGGAAAGAAAACACACACACACACACACACACACACACACTTTCTTGCTCATTGGTGGGATGAATTTTAAACAGTCAGGAGTATCGAGTTAATCAGTGAGAATTCAGTGGGGGAATATCAGGTTGCCTTTTAACAGGGGAGGATGCATGTATGATTAACGAACAGCTCCCCACTGGACTGAACAGAATAATTGTCTTGTTTACCAACAGGTGTTTTTAATCTAGACACAGGAATTAACAATCCTTGTTTGTAAGGGCGCTCAGGGGTTGTCATGTTTGAGATCTAATGACTTGCACTTTTTCCTTGTCAACAGCTCATGTCATCCTAATTGAGTGTTTTTAAGTTCATTGATTTAGAAAGGACAAGGCGCTTTTAAAAAAAAATGCTTTATTAGTGTTGTTTCTAGCGGACATTCACAAACCTAGTGTTAAGGATGTTCACTATGAGTTTGTGTCAGTAGATGTTTAATACAGCCCTTAAAGGGATACGCCACCATTTGTTGAAATAGGGCTTATGACGGTCTCCCCTAGCTGTAGATAGGTGGGCCAAAGCATTTTTTTGTGCATGCATTGTTTAAGTCCGGTGCAACACCGGCAGCGCCACCGCTAGTTAGCTTAGCGTAGTGAATGGAATCCTATGTTGCCGGTTAGCATGCTGTGAGTAAAAGTGAGCCAACAAAAGACAAAAAAAAACAACCTAATGACAAAAAAAATGCGTTGGCCCACCTATCTACAGCCAGTGTAGACCGTGATAAGCCCCATTTCAACAAACAGTGGCGTATTCCTTTAAGTTGTTTAACTGTTCACACTTAAACAGTCACACCCAAACACACAGTTGCCTCTGTTAAGTACAACCACAGACTCATAAGGGGGTTGAATTCATACAATGCATTGGTGAGGGTAGGTTGTTTTATGGCAGACAATGAAATATGATCCAGGAAGTCCAGTTGGAGTAATAGATGAATAGGTTAAAATTAGGGTTGGGCAATAAAGAGAAAATCAAATATCACGATATTCTTGACCAAATACCTCAATGTCGATACTGCGACGATATTGTATGGTTGACTATTGGTGCTTTAACAAAATGTTATTTACACAATGAGATTTTTGATAAATAATCACCAGAAATGATTTAATGACTTAATGGGTAAAGGTAAATAATAGAACAGCTAGAACAGTCTGGTAAGTTCAGAAAATGACATCACTTTACTGTAATGCAGCGTGTAAAACCAGGAAAAGACAACACTATTACAATATCCAAAATCTAAGACGATATCTAGTCTCATATCACGATACCGATATAACATCGATATATTGCCCAGCCCTAGTTAAAATACTTATCAAATGCCCCAAACACTGGGGTTTCTAATGCTCACAGGCAGGATTTTACAATTAGAAAGTTATTGAGGCAAAAAAAATGTCGTCATGGTGATCCCGAAGTATAGAAATAGTACATTCACATTACAAAGTAACCTACCAGGAATGTGTTTGCATGGATTTGACTGGCCAATGCAGTGCAGCAAAAGTTGAGCTTGGTTAAAAAAGGGCCTCAAGGGCCTTGCTCATGATCCCCTCGGTGGTGATAATGGGGAAGAGACACTTCAGTTGTTTGGTGATCAAACCGGCAACATTCACAAGCCCGCATGACTAAAATATTAAGGGCTGCAACTTATAATTATTTTAATTATCGATTTATCGTCCGATTATTTTCTTAATGAATTGGTTCATCGTTGAGTCTCCTTCATTACGTCCCAGAATCCAAGATGGCGTCTTTAAAAACGTTCCAAACCCCCAAAACATTCAAAGTACAATCATATTAACAGAGAAAAGTAGCAGATCATTACACTGGAGAAGGTGGAACGAGAGGATGGACGGCTTTTTGCTTGATAAAGGACTTGAAAAATGACTCAATGAAGCCATTATCAAAATAGTTTGCTGATTAATTAATAAAAAATGTATCAACAACTCTTTTCATTTAACATTATAAACATTTACTGTAGGGTTATTGTACTGAACACAGTCCATCCCTGTAGATTCTTTTAGCAGACATGCCAGTGGGAAATAAATGCATCACATTTAATTATTTGTACTCCCTGTTCTTTGGATATTCGGTCATTCTGGCAACACAAGGCCAATCCCCTTAGTTGAGTGTTATCAATATAAACTACTATCAGGATTTCTTTTCCTCTAATGAGGTGTTAAAAACACTCGGGTTGTGGTATTCATTGGTTTAGGATGGTTTGGAGGAAAGTGTGAATTTGGTGAAGTTATTGAGGCAGTAAGGATGGGGGGCGTGGGTGGAGGGGGGGGTCCTCAGTGAGAGTAAAGCTTAGCTTGTATTACCTTTTCACACGTCAGCCTGAAGCTGACAGGTTGCTAAAGCAAAGGTATTTTAACATCCAATTTCAACAGTTTTGTGGCACAATTGTGCAAAACTAGGGGTGAAAATGAAAACGGAGAGAGAGAGAGAAAGAGAGAGAGAGAGAGAGAGAGAGAGAGAGAGAGAGACCTAAACTTGCCAATGGATGGAGGTTCTCTCCTATGTCATTTATTTTCTCCAGTAAAAGAACCAACTGTGCATCTCCCTACTGTCATTTCTCACCTATACTGAAAAGAAAAAGTAGTGGTTTTAAAAGTGCTGGATGGTATTGGTCCAAGAGATTTGTGATACAGTAGATGATTGCGAGCCACAATACCAGAGCAACATTTTGGAGCTGCCTTTAGCTGATGTACCCACAATCACACCTGATGTAGTCTCGCTTTGCCAGAGCCTCCTCCACCGCAGTGCTGTGGAGGAAGGTCTGGCTACTCCACACAGCATTCTGGGATGGGAGAAAAACGTGCTCTGGTTTACTGGCATCTCTTTAAACCAATGACAAGCGTTTTGGGCAGTGCTAAGCACCGGGAAAAGCTGTGGTGCCCCTGCAAAATAGCCTTGGGAAGGAACTTGTTTTGGTGGAACATGAGTCTGTTAAAAAGTTGTTTTAGTCATGCAACAGAGTAAAACGCCCTGCACGTCCCGCCAAGCCCTGTTCAAAAATCTGGATGCTCAATAAGTAGTAGCTTGTTACGCTATATAAAAAGAAAGGAAAGAATAGTCAAATATTAGTATCAAACAGCCAAATCCGATTCGACTGACAACATTTTAAGTCCTAAGGACTAGAATATATGAGTAGAGAATAAGACTTAACTTTTTAACTTGTTTACAAATGTTTAAACTGCCAAGTGATCACCATGCATAATAATAACAACAATGGAAGCATGGCGTAAGGCAGAAAACTACTGGACAAAATGCTTTAAATTATTCTGTTTAAGTTATGAAATTAAAGTGAAAAAGACTACAAAGCAGCAAAATGTTATACTCTGATTTTCTTTTCTTTTTCGACCAGCGCTGATCACAAAAAGTTGATTAAACATTTAAAGGAATGATTCCACATTCATTTTTTTCTGTATGGTAAATATGTAGCTGGAGTCAGCAGCCAGTTAGCTTTTCCTTTTCATATCTAACACTAATCACTAATTTACAGTTTAATTTAAGTACACAACCTCTTTACTGCTATTTATAATAAAATAAATCATAGTATCCACACCAGATTGAGGCTAAAATGAGAGATATTTTTTAAAGCCCTCCTCCCCTCCAGTGAGCCTGGTACGATCCCATCCTATTTAGAAAAGGGTTAGCCAGGATTAAAGGGTGTTTTCTGTCGCTCTTATCTAGTGTTTGAGCACTTGATCACGGAGGCGTGCCCTAATCCGAACATCGATGCGGTTCCATCAACACGCTCTCCTGAAGCAACTCGCCAACAAAGGGGATGTTGGGTCTTGTTTAGATGGAGTCCCACACACACACACATGCAGAGAAACACACAGATTCCTTTTAAAAAGGAACAGTTTCTGCTGTTGCTCGCTTTGATAGTTGATGCCAAACGTCTAATCTCATAAACTTCTGCTTGTTCTCTGTTGACGGACTCAAGATTTAAGATCTGTGAAGCGTATGGGTGGGTGGGTGGGTGGGTGGGTGTGTGGGTTTGTTTGGAAATCTAAGTGGGAGATTAAGTCAGGTTGGTTGATCATCAGTGGATTTGTTTACAGCAGGCTTTAGACAGAGATAATAAGCTTTTTATGTCAGATCTGTCATGAATAATTGCAAATGTTTGGGGCTTCTAATGTGTGTGACATGATAGCCCACATGTGATGGGGGCTTTCCATCAGTGTAGATAAGCAATCAGAAATTGTGTCATTTTTTAAAATTACTTTCAATACCATTTGGGCCCTTAAATTTGAGAGTACATCAAATATGCATCATCAACATCATTTAAAAAACAATGAATATCAGGCTCTACACCTGGGGCCTGTAGTACAAAGCAAGGTCAACATGCCCTGGATTTATTTCAGTTACCCGGCTTCACCAAAACTAACAGTATTGAGTATTGGTGTATTTTTCTACCTATTTCAGAGTTTATAGGCCTATGTCTATGAACAAGGCAGATATAGACAGACGGCGTATGGTCAAATGAGAAAAAAATGACCCTGTGCTTCCCTTGTGGGCCTGCTGGCTATTTGACAGGACTGTAGATCATACTCTTGGATGAGCTGTAATTACAAGTGACTGTTCTGTGTTTCTCAGAAGTGGTCGTGCATGTGTGTGTGTGTGTGTGCGTGCGTGTGTGTGTGTGTGTGGGGGGGGGGGGTTCAGTGATGTTTTTGTTTAAATCAAAAAAGGAGAAGTGTTGCGTTGGCTGTGGATTCTTTAGGAAATTGCTGTCGCACACACAGGGGCTGGAGCCGGGGCCAGGCGACGGAGACAGGAGAGTCTGGCTCCCAGCACCATTACTATGCCTGCTGGAGCCACGGAGGCCAAGCTGTGTGTGAGAATGAATGTGTATTTTGATAGTACTGCAAGCTTTTTGGGGCCAAGCTGGACACGGGTTGGATATGTAACTGAGGGTCTAGGTACTTGTGATAGTATTCTATTTGGGCTTAAAAAGATGTAATGTTATTAAATCTTCGTCTTTTGAATCTACATCCTTTTCACAATGTATGCTTGCGCTTTGTTGTTTAGGTTTGATCTCTAAAGGACATACAAGCTCTTTTTCCATCTCTCCATCTCAGCTCTTTACAGTTAATTAAGATTAAGGAACCAAAATCAATTATTATTGTGTGCTTGTGTCTATATTTTGATTACACAGAAAGGATTAATATTGTATGGGGGTACATGTGTACTGTGTAAGTGTTTTTTTACACATCACCAAAGTCTTTGTTAAGAAGGTAAAGCTATAAATCTCTGCAACGCAAACTGAAAGCTGGAGTCGCCACTCTGGAGAAAAACAGACTAAACACTGATGACCCCCAATGTTGACCTTACACACACACACACACACACACACACACACACACACACACACACACACACACACACACACACACACACACACACACACACACTTTCTGACCTGCTGTCCCAATGGTTAAGTTTTGGTCTAGCTAGTAAAGCAAACCAGAGTAAAATGTCAGTATATCATAAGAAGCCGTTAGTAATTTCATTTTCAGGATATTCAGAGGTGGGAAACCAAAAAAACATCATGTTCCTCTTAAAAACTGTGCCAGTGCATATATATATTATATTATTGGAGCAATGTTTAAACCAATTAATTAGCTGGGTGAAAAATGCACTTTCCAAAAAAGCTCCTGCACAACTATCTGACTTGCAAAAATACATTTATTATCAACCTTTAGGTACTAGAACATCATCAGGCATTGCCTGGTCAACTTTTGACTTACTCGTCCACTCTTTTTCGGCTCTAAAAAGCAAGACTAATTGGAGATTGTCCAGTAATCTACTACTATTAATTGGAATTTTCCTGTATGGCATTGACGCACTATGCAGTAAGCTCTAAAAGTGATTAATTAAATTAATAGGTTTTGGTTATATTATGCCAAAGGGGGCAAAGAATTTTTTTTTTCCCCTAATCGACATAGTTCAATTGAGGGAGCATAAGAGATGAAATGTTGATATATGCTAAATCTGCAATTTAACGCACATTTCTTATAGAAATACAAAGAGCTCGATCAATCATATCTGTGAAACCATTTTCATTGTTTGAGAAGGAATGAGCAGTTATGAGAGTCTCTGTCTCCCTCTGCTGGAACAGACCGGTGCAGGCAAGGCAGCAGTTTGACCAGCCTGGTAACCCAAGTCCCGGTGACTTCAATTTGCCCCCCAAACTCCACAAGAACTGTTAGATCGACCTTTGACCTGATACCACACACTGGGGCGACCTCATTTATCACCTGGATGTGGAGTGTTGTGATAGGGGGGGCGGGGGTTGTTGAGGGAGGAAGAGGGGGTTGGAGGAGTGTATATGCCTATGTTGGTTTTTAAGGGAGAGTGTGGCTTTTGGGGGTGTAAGTACTCTTGAATGGAAAGGAGGCTTTTATGTACATGTACAAAAGTTACAGACAGAGAGACGCTGTCTGGTTAGATTCTGATTGGCTGGGGGAGGATGCAGAGAGGTCAGGGAGTCAGGCCTGATTAATGTTTTGTGATACTCAGAAGGGGTCTCCATGAGGGGGGAGCACAGTGTGGTGTGGTTTGAATTAGAGACAAATTGACCCCTTAAAAACCTTTGTACTTACTGTTGTGGCTAGGGCTGCTCCTGAAATGAGCAGAGAAAATGTTGTGAAAGACGTCATGGTTATAACCAACAATTTCATTTCTGTTTACTTCTGCCAATTGTTCACCTTTTTTCTTCCAATTTGGGATGCCCATTTCTCTATGCACAGCATCCTTGTCACTGCCAACCTTATATCACCTATGCTCTGAATGCCAAATATTAACAAAGGAACACAATCAGATTTAGTTTAAAGTGCAACAGGCTTGAATGTTTCAACCAACATAAGATCGAATATGGACTTTTTGAGAGACAAGCAAAATCTCAAGAAAAACACCAACAAATTGTGTTTGAATTAATTCTGAGTGAAAAAGACTTTGTAAAATACTGAAATTCAGTCGGTGCTACAGAAATGAAAAATTGCTCAGTAAGTCCTCTAAGCTAAACCTTTTCTTCCCTTTTAAACAGTTCCTCAGTTTGAGTTTTAAACACCTCCAAATCAAGAGAAACACCATTCGCTTTCTAATTACATTAGTTTATAAAATGGATTGTTGTGATGCGGAACTTCGTCACATGCATGTAGCACACATATCAACATTAGCACTAGTGGTTGACGAATATGGGTTTTTCAATGGCCGATGCCGATATTAACAGAACAGGGTGGCCGATGGCTGATATAATGTGAATATCATGTTGTTGTTGTTTTGGATCTAAAAAATATATATTTACAATTTAATAAAATAACAAATAAGTTCAAAATTGCTGAATTTAAATGAACATTTATTTAACACAGTTGTTGTCTGCCTCGGCTCCGTTTAGTCTGTGTTTAGTTGTCGGCTGTAACTTGCAGTTTAAACATTTCGTTGTTGTGTGGACGGCCCCTAAAAGGCTAAACAGTTACACTTGCTTACTGTCCCACAACCATCCCAAATGACAAATCTGATAAATGTTTTACTTGTCAGGAGTAGGAGTGGGGGCTGGGGAGTTTTTCGAGCCCTGTAAACTAGTTTAGCTGGTTGAAGGATTGCTACCGTGACGCTAACGTATGCCTGTATAATGGTGAAATTGACACAATGGGAAGCGCTAACTTTGTTTTACAGCAGCCACACTCACCAGGCTGACTGCAGATATATCTACAGACACTTTTTGTTAATCAGCCTTGTCAGCACAGGCATTGGCCGATGCAGATGATCTCAAAATGGCAATATAGGCCCGATGAATCAGTCGGCCGATCACTAATTAGTACACACACAAAACATAAATACTCCCATTAAGGGAGTGCTGAATGCTAGGTTTGTCTGAAATGCTAAGATGCTAAATTGTTTCACCCACCAGCACAACAAAATGCTAACATTAATGAACACACCACATATTTCAAAGCAGCCACAGCAATTACGCACAGGAAAAACACTACAGTGAAGAGTAAAAACTGCTAGTGAGAGGGAGAAAGTAAGTATGACAGAGGTATGCACATTCCCCAGAAGTGACAAGCGAAAACTAGCAGCCCTTTTTCAACAAATTTTGACATGTCACAGTAGAAAAAAGCACAGCTGGAAATAATGAATTGAATGATGGTGGAATTCCATTGTGCATGCTTGCTCACAGTCACAGCTTACTAAGACACTGGAAATGAACATAACTATGTTGATGATATTATTAGTAACATCTGTGCTTTTCCTACAATGACAAGTCAAAATGTCTGACAGACAAAACCCAACCAAGGTTAGTCCTCATGATATCTATATACATAGGCATATATATAGATACATGATATTCTGCCAAACCTAATTCCCTTAGCTTCCCTACTTTGGATCTATAGGCTTATAATGAAGATCTAGAACCAAGACATATCTTAAAGAAATCAAATTAAATGGCCTTAAAGTACATGGTGGCAGTAATAAGAAGTTCTTACAGGATATAATAAAAAAAAACTAGAGAATAGTCTTTGATTGTGCTATGTGTGTGTATAAAGCTACAACGTAAACCAATCTAAAATATACTGTAACTTAGGCTATATAAAGTTGAAACTAATAATCATTTTCCCTTTTGATGCATCTGTTGATAAGTTGTAGCCTACTATTCGTGGATTTGATCTTCTTGTCTGTAAAATAGTGAAAAACGTCCATCACAATTTCTCAGAGCCCAAAGTTTTGTCTTGAATCGGCTTGTTTTGTCCAAACAAAGGTCCAAAACTCGATAGATAAACTAGGTAAGATATTCAGTTTGCAGTGATTAAAAACAGAAAAAAGTAGAAAATCCTCTGGACTCAGTGAATGTGTTGTATGTTTAGCCTTCTTGATAAGCTGAACCACTAAAACAATAAATCAATGTTGTTAATATGGCCTTATAATTTAACACTGCACTGTGAACTGTGACAAACTAAAGATGGAACTATCTTACCTTAAGTAGACTGTAGCACCCCCGCGTGTAGACTCCACCTGAAGCTATAGTCCAGCTCATTGGCAAGTAGGCCTAGTTAGCTTTAGCTCATTTAGCTTTCCAACAGCAAGCCAAAACCCAGTACACCTGTAAAAACGGGGAAGGGGAATATTTAGGCCTACGTTACAGTGTGGCATATATTAAAGCCTGATATCTAGAGCAATTTTATTATAGATGGCGAATTTTTATCATGTTTGTTGATATCATATGTGTATGTATGATACTCCGTCAACCCCACCTGCCACACTTTCCGATTGATGTTGACGAAACAATGACGCAACATTTCTACCGATTAAACGCCCGCAGGCCTATAGGTGCGCCCGCAGGCCTATAGGTGCGCCCGCAGGCCTATAGGCGCGCCCGCAGGCCTATAGGCGCGCCCGCAGGCCTATAGGCGCGCCCGCAGGCCTATAGGCGCGCCCGCCTTTATGGAAAGAAAGGGAAACTTGTTATCAGTGTCTGTGAAGAAGTTGTAAAAGATGACTAGGCCTACTTGAACTTAATTGTTCATTTGCACATTTACACTGAAAAAGGGTAAATAGCACAGTAGACCTACCATTATCACCAAAGTGCTTATGAATCATCACATTTACTTGTATTGGCTCTTTATATACAGTCTATGATTGGTGACTAGACGAATGATTCATTAAAGTTGGAGATAAATTGTAAAATAAAATGACGAATCACTATGGCCACGAATCACTATGGCCACGCCAAGACCCGCCCTACGAAGCAGCTCGATTGGTTGGGGTTAGGTATTTCACCTCGAGTGGTTAAGGTTAGGATAGCCGATTGGTCAGGGGATAGGACCTGAACAAATGGGGTTACGTTACCTTACGTTCTCATCGTGTGTGTGTGTGTGTGTGTGTGTGTGTGTGTGTGTGTGTGTGTGTGTGTGTGTGTGTGTGTGTGTGTGTCACACACACACACACAGAACCTCTACAGGTGATTATCACGTATTAACAATATGTTGATGATACTAATAATATGGCATATCTGACACTGTCAAGATAAATATTAAATATATACTTTTATCAAAGATTTTGAGAAAAAATTTCAAAAAAATGTTTTCGACAGAAAAATATAAAATAATAATTCATGTTATGTCTCTATTATGTATAGTGGATCCACATGCTTTTAGAAAATTTTATTTAATGTCTTTATGAATGGTATTACTCCTCATCAGCTGGAGAGGTGCCAGTTCACCTGCAGGGCCCTTGAGCAAGGCACCAGACCAGTGCTCGAGGTTCATTGGCAGACCCCTCGCTCTGCCATCTCTCCATTAATGCATGTATAGGTCCTGTTTGTGCATGTGTGTGTGTATTTTGGGCCTGTCTGTAATATGTAATACCAACAGAGTGAACAAATGTAATTTCCCCCTTGGGGATCAATAAAGTGTCTTCTACTTCTGATTGTAACCGTAATACTGTATGCTTGATCCTACTTATTTGTGACTTACTTTGTCTTATTCTTAACCCTATGGGAGGGACTTGTGGGTTTAAAAGGCCGCCTGAAATTAAGAAGTCTGTTCTGTCTCGAGTTACACTTCAGCTTTTATCTATTTTCCACGCCTTCAAGATCTCCTCCAGACAAACATATAAAAAAATCTGAAAAGAAATGTGTCTGATATGTTTTCCCACAATAAAAATCAAATGTTGAAAACGTGGTCAAAGCACACCCATTTCCCTTCTCCTTCATTGAAAACAATGATGAACATGCAAATATATCTTTAACTTTAACAGTTGACCTGCTATGCTGTTTTCTGCTTCCCTAAAAAGTCAGTTTTCAGTGTATGTGCACTGGAGTTCAAACAAAGTAACTAACTATAGCGAGGCACTTTTTTGAGTGAAGGGGAATATTTTAGAAGAACTCTGTTTTTTAAAGGCTGTTTTTTTTTTCTGGGGTTTTGTTTGGTCACACAGTATTTGTTATTATTGTTCATGATATTATTTTGATTTCTAGGGGGACATTATTGAAGACGCTGCAGCAATTATGTTATGTGATATTACTGTAAAATTGGGATATTATGAATATCTGTCTCCCAGAGCTGGGGAACAGAAAAATGAGACTGAAGTTGTAGTGTTTACTCCAGTGATGACGAATGGGAGGCTGACTTTGTGTGTGTGGACTTATTAACATTTCATATACACAAGGGAGCTTTGGATGAATGGCCCTTCAATACCCTAAGGGGAAATATCTTCTGCATGAAGTACATACAGAATATAAAGCAAATATTAGGACAGCATAAGGATACAAAAATAACACACACACACACACATACACTGACAGAAACCAGACATAGTTAAAAAACTTAGTACTTAGTAGTACTTTTTATGGTAACAAAGACACTTCTCAAACAGAAATTGCTACTTAAGGACATGCTCTTTGATAATTAAATAGCATTTACCATGTTTTTTAATTCCTAGTCAAAAACAGGTTTTTTGCAGGTTTGAAATGCAGTATACTAATGTGCCTTCTCTTTTTAACTTTATACCTTGTTTTATAAACTGTAACAATGATAATAAGTTGTACATGTACACCTGAAGGTTTACCCGATATGGGACATAGTGAAACTGGACATTTCATTACAAAAAAAGTCTGGGTTTACTATTGGTATATACTAATGGTGTGCATGTATATTAATGTTTATCTGTTTCTTAGCATCTAAAACAATATAGGTTGGCAGCGTGAGAAAACATTTTCCTTTCATTCCAGTTCATCATTTAAAAAGGAGACTTCAGACTGGCTTTAGTCTGAATTTTCACATTTAAACCACACGGTGGCAGCCTAGACCCCAAATGATTGCTTAAGGGTGATGTCATAATTTCTCAAATTACAAAAATGTCCATTTACTAGGAAAGATAATGTAAAACGTAAATGTCTGGTTGCAGTTGCAGTCCACAAGGTTGCACTTTCATAAATTATGCTAAATTAAAAGTTATGCCTTGTAAAACAAGTTTGGGCATTATCACCTGCTTCAAAGTTGACTGATAACTCTAACATCCAGATCGACAGACAGGACCAGGCATTCTCCAAATGTTTCTGGAGACAAAAATCAAATGGACCAAGCAATCTACTGTAAAATGTTAAACTGTGTAGGACACAAAATATGCTGTTTTTACGGCAACTACCAACTGATGGAGAGATGTCAGAGTGAGGGGGCCTTGCTCAAGAGCAACTTGGCAATGCCCAGGAGGTGAACTGGCATCTCTCCAGCTACCAGTCACCGGTCCGTACTTTCGGTCTGTACAGGGATTTAAACAGGTTTCCAACTCAACTCCCTACGGACTGAGCTACTGCCACAGTTTAATGCCTAATCAACAATGTTGCGGTAACAGTGTGTAAACAATAAACTATGTCATGTTCAAATCGCTAATGTACAGGTATATCATTATCAAATAACTTTCATGAGTCGAAAGCTACTATGGGCTACTTATTATAATGGTTTTATTAAAAAAGCCTAATTTGTATTTTAAAAATAAAAAGTACTGGTGCCCCTGAAAACAGCAGTTTAATGATTTCTTTTTATAAATATTTTTTAAAAAGGAGTTACAGTATTATTGTTATACTGCTGTCCTTTGGTCAAACCCTTTATTTCTAACATGTAGGGCATAGGGAACACCAGCTGAGGGCGCTACACGACCACAGTTTCAAACTAAGATTTTCGCAGGCTAGTTTACTTCACAAAGGCAATAAGAGATTACACACAGCTGCTATGGATTACCTGAGAGGCTCTCACAGATATGGTTGTAAAAAGTTAACAAGATTAACTAGAAAATCCCTTTAATCTTTTTTTGTTTCATCAGACGTGCATTTGGAATTGAGAAGACAAATCTTAGTTGTTGTTTTTTCCGTTTATTCAATGAAATGATCATCCAATCTATACTATTTTATTAGCAAAATATCTCCAAGTGACAAGCAATGTGTGCCTTTGGCATTGTTTGTGATGTATAGGCTACCTATAGTAACCTCATTTATAATCTAACACACTGAGTGGCGAGTTTACAGTGACCACCTCACTGTATTTTTATTTCCTATGAAATATCTATCATATCCCAATAGGATCTTATCTTATATGTAGGCTATTATAAGGATAGGAATTGGATATGTCAATTTGAGAAAAAAGGTGACATGAAATCAAGGATCCGTAGAAGAGAAAGGGGGGAAGGAGGGGGGTCATTTATCAAGGGCCCCTATGGCTTGCAGCCATCGTGGGCCCTCCACCAAAATGTAGATCGACGTCACCGCTTCCGCCCTGAATCCCCCTCCTCCCTCCCCCGGCGTCGTTGGAGCTGCTCGGCTGCCTGCAATCCAACATGGAGTAGAGAGAGATGGGGCTCTAGCGGGGCCACCCCTCGGTAACAACAGCGACGACGCGCTTTTTACGCACAACTGGAACCGAAGTCGTCGGTGAAAACATGCGCCTTAGGATTTAAAACAGAGTGTGTGCCTTGTGTGTTCGTTCGTTCGTGCGTGCGCGTGTGTGTGTGTTTGGGGGGGGGGGGGGAGCGAAGAGAAGAGCTGGATTCTGCTACTAAATTGTCTGTATAGGCTACGTTACCTACTGAAGGCGATGGGGTATTAAAAAGGTATAAGAACGGTGCATTTGCGATCCAGAAGAAACTGGGTGTCTTCGGGGGGAAATAGGGGGAAAGTGAGGAAAAAGAAGACGAGAAGCTCAGCCAGTCGAAGGCAAAGCCAAAGAACCGACACTCGCACAAAGGCGCTGGGGGATTTATGCGGAATTGGAGACAGAATCGGAGGAGCAGCGGTGAAAGAATGACGAGCGAAAAGTATGCAACCGCCGTGGTACATTACCTGAGGTGAAACGAGAAAATGATAGAAGAAACACACCCAAACGAGTAAGTACTGTGGCTCAGATATTTCTCTATCAGTCTCTCTTTTTTCGCTTCTCCCAGTGCCTACAAGTTGGAGATGACTGGGGCAAGTTGGTGGAATGTGCAGCCTATAACACTCCAGCTACAAAGCTGGTTTTCATGTATGATTTGCATTTATTGTATATTCTCTCGATGGTATTTTGGTGCCGCTGCGAAGTAGCATGATGCATTGACAGTGCTATAGAAAAAGGGTTTTTCAGGGCCCCCACCTTGATGTAGACTAGTCTCGAGAAGGCAAGAGAGAAAGAAGAGGAGTAGGAGGAGGAGGGGAATAAGCGTGGGTGGATCGGAAACATTTTCTGAAAGGATCTGAAGCGAGAGAGCAGGCCCTGTTGCAGCGTAACTTAGAAACTCAAACACGCCCCGAAGTTACCTTTCATAAATACACAAATAGCAGCGAGCTCACGCAGCTCCTTGTTTGTGCAGTAAAAAAAATGAACAACCCGACCGCGTTTACAGAGGTAATTTCGAATCGTTATTCGGCCACATCTGTGTGTTTGCTTCCAACCGAAGGGGGAAGTCTCACAGGATATGAGATATCCGATATGCCTCATCCGCCATCTCTTTCTCAATCGCCCTCATTTGCATAGCCTACCGCGCTCCATTCATAAAAAAAAGAAGGAATAATACAGATTGTAAATGACTTTTCCTGGAAAAATAAATAAATACGCGTCAGTTTCTCTTTTGATTCGAACCTCGTAAGCTCTGACAGACAGACCTGTGGGTCGTGCTGTTGCGTCCTACGAACTGCAGCTAATATAGAGCCGTAGGCTACAATGTGTAGGCCCACCGACCTGTTTAAACGACACCCGGCCTATTTGGAAGCGCTTGAAGCTTAAAATTAGCTTCGCCGAGAAGGAACTGTAGCCTGTCTTAATCTGAATTAGGCTACTAAATTTAATAATGGCAGGTGGCACAGCGCTTTCAGTCTTTTATGTGAACATTATCAAAACAAACACGAATAGACCACCAGGTTTAAACACGGGCAGATGGTGTTTTTCCAATGTAGGTATGCAGACGAGCCGTTGCCAAAATCAATCTCTTGGAGGCTCGAATGAAAATGTGCAGACATTTGAGCAGGGGTGCCAGAGCCATTTAAATTATGGGCTCCCGGTTTGCTTTATTTTTTTTTTTTACAACTGCATTAGCCTATATCGACAACCCCGGTCTCTGCCAGAGTCAGACTAACGTTACACGGGGCTGTGCTCGGTAGGAATGTCTGCCTGCAGATCTCTGTCGGCGGGGGTGGAAGGGCGAAGGGCACTGTAGGGGATGTTTGCGCTGCTGTGGCGTGACGCAGTCTCATTCATAAAAGCCCTCTAACCTTCAGCGCGTCCCCATTCATGCCTGATGGCCGTGCTCCGCTCTGTGAAGCCAGCAAACAGCGACTCTGTCTGTCTCTCCTCGGTTACACCACGGATGTATTAAGAGAACAGACGGGAGAAAAGGGGCTGAAACCGAGCCCCAGTTTGTGCCTCTCATGTGTTAGCTAGGCTACTGCTAGCACTGCAGACTGAAATGAGAGACCCCAACTGGGGCTAGCTGCAACCACGTTACGTTAGGAGATTGTTAGAACCAACCTGAATTCACTCTTTAGTGTCTTGTACAGTCTGACGGTTTAAACGTCCCCCGGGTTCCTCCCTGACAGTGGCTAGCTACACATGTGTGGCCTTTTCTGAGTCATATATTTCTCAACAAACAGTTGCGTTAACCCTATTGACATTAAAGGTTAACCCTGAATTTAAAACTGCCCCTCACTTCCGGGCGAAGAAGCGTTTCTATGGTGATGACGTGTGGTTCTTTTCTCATGACGTCGTGTGCACATTGGACCACGCCCACGACCGTTGATTGATTCATTAGCAAAACGAATCGTTTTGTCCTGAGAATGTTGTTTTTGTTTTTTAAGAATTGGTTAAAAAAAAAAGTTTCCATAGATCTGTCAAACACGTTCAAAAACATTTCATTTAATCGTTTAATTTCACTGTTAAATGTAACTTAAACTGATATCTTAAGTCTTCTGCAAATTGAAGTTTAATAAATGCTAGTATCTACAGTAGAAATTAATTTTAATTAGTGCTGATGCCAACTCTTGACTGACCGGTGTCAATTTATCTTTGGATTCTCATTGGCTAACGTTTATCCAGACTGGGTTGACCTAAAACATCCAACAGCTGCAGATCTGTATTCATATCTAAATGAATGCATTTTACAGAGTCGCCTATCATTTACCTGCTGTGTCATGTCACTTAGCTACGCCAGCTAACCTAAGATTGCTAAGCTGAAGAGTATTGAACTGTTTTGTTTCAAAACTGTAATGTGCAACTGTAAATTATAATGGGAAAAGAACACTTGGCATAGGCTACTGTTTTTTTTAAAATGTAGGCTATTTAAGTTGCAGTGGTACACAATGTTCAGTTTAGGTTTATCTATTGTTATTCATTTGGCATTGTAGGAGTAGATTTCAACAATATTTCTCTACAAATATATGCTATTCTCTGTAAAGTGTAATAGTAACCTATTGATGCAACTAAATGCTGCATCATACAAAAGCGTTTATTGTCTTATTACCGGAAGAAATTGAATCATTGTGCAGTTATCTGCTAGTTTGTGTGTTGTGTGTGTGTGTGTGTGTGTGTGTGGGTTTCTTATCAGAAGTAAATCCGTTTTTTATGAGATTAAGGCAGGGTCAGGAAATAAAAGACACACCTTTTATACATTTTGTGTCATATTAAAAGGTGCAGCAGTGTAGCTTTCCTCTGATTATGTAGCCTTTGTCACAGATATTTAACAACCTCTCTTACTTCTTAAGGGCTTAATTGTGTCTGTATAGTGGACTTTTTTTCGGATGATGCCTGCTATGGAGATTGGTCCATTGAGCAGTTGAGGCCAGGCACGTTGAGGCCAGGCACGTACACCCGTACGTATTGTTTGTGAGGGCCTTTTGTTGACTACATGTCCTGAACTAAATTATAACCTCAGCCATCATGTCCTCAATTTGGAGCATGGGCCTTGCTCTTTGCCCTGTCCTTCTGAGGGCATTTATTACCTTTTTTTTTATAGAAGTACAAAATCTGTCTTACACACACACACACACACACACACACGCTGTAGAGTCACAACACAAGCAGAGGATGTATTGATCTGGTGTGTACTGCTGCAGGGTCAGCATGTGCACTGTCAGGAGATGTCCGGTGACATTCAGCTAAGGTCAACGTAGCAAACGAAATATAATCCATCCCTGAACTAAAAGCACTCATCAACTGGCGAACACAGCAGTGAGGAGTTAGCAGGTCTGCAGGTTTCCTCAGCAGAACTGTTCTGTTCCTCCCGTATATTTTTCTACGTTGGCGGCATTTGATATTGAGATTATAATAAACTGGACAGGTGTGGAATTTGGAACAATGGAACAAAACGATGCATAATTAGCAGAAAAAAACTTGCTATCATAAAGCTGCATCTACATTGGAGCATCATTCAACTACGTAGCAATTGCACATTTTGTTAAAGGAATAATCCATCCGTAGATACACGTGACACTGTTATAAAAGTCACGGTGTGTTGAAAGTGATTTACTTTTCCTTTTGTACCCATTTGCCCTCAATCGGCCCTGTCTCTTATTTTGTTAAGTGATTTCCTACATTTCCACAATACAACAACAAGCCGGAGGACCTGAATGTGTTGCATTTATCTGTAAGTTGTACATATATGTGGGGGAAAAGGATTGCGAGGGCGGGTTTTTTTTTGTACTCAAAAAGCAAGGCCCCCTTACCAGTGGTGTCGTCTATGTGATACGCAGGTATACGCAGTATACCCACTAAGAAAGCTCTAGGATTTCCATATACCCACTTTAAAATGCCCAATGACACATTGAACATACTTTCCATTATATGTTTGATATATTTTGAATTGTCATCTGTGTTCTTTTTCTTCGCATAGGCTATAAATAAAGGTATTTCCACCGTAAATTGGTGCATTAATGCATATCCAAATGCAACCAGAATTAAGTTGCTGACGCTCAAAACTTCCCTGGGGGAGGACACCCAGAACCCCCCCCCCCCACACACACACACACACACACACACACACACTGATATGCCTCCCTTTCCCCAAAGGCAGATTCTGGCCTATATATATATATATATATATATATATTCAACTCCTGTCCATAAGATGATATATGTGGATCCCAATATAATTAGCCTAACTAATGATGTAAGTGTAACACAAAACACACACACAAAGCAAATATGGATACATATTCCATGTCCACAAATGAACTTCCTTTGCATTTTTTCCTCTCTCTTTCTCTGTACTCCCTCTACACACGCACATCATGTGGAAGAGATCCTTGTTCACAGAGTTTCCTGTGTTTTACAGAGAAGCTCATCACTGGTTGCTATCCGGAGCCTTTATATAATGGCCAGAGCTGTTTATATCTTGAGACCAAACAATGGACCTGGATTGTTTGCCTGGTTTTTCTTTTTTCTTTTTTTTTTTACTAATCTCTGCTCATCAGCTGACTGGATGACCAATATTATAATAGCTTGAGTTTTCATTCATTTCACTGACAATGTGTTTTCCCCCAGTCACACCAAGTATACAACAATCCACTGTTGCTGGTTATTGAAGACTCACATTCTTTTCAGCTCGTCAGTGAATAAACTCTGAACTTCACTTATTCAGTAACCAATGCAGGTTACCTTTGACATCATAGTACCCAGACGATTTGGCATAAATCAACACATACAGTTCAGTTGCGTGTGCATGTAATGTGTGTGCTTAAGTGGACAAACACTGTTGTTCTGGCCAATTTCTAATAAGAGAGATGAGACAGTAACATAGCTCTTATAATTTAGCTTATTATTTCTCCAAATATGACATTTAAAAGGAAAGCGGATCATTTTGTAGGACACATTTTAAAGTTAATCTTGTTTGGTTTTGTGTGTGATGACTTGGCTGACTGAAACTATTTTGCTGTGCAGGCTAAAGAGTTTGTTCCTGTTACATACATACAAGGCAGTCTCACGCCAAATCCACACGTACCAAAACGATTTTTTTCCCCTCCGTCTTCCCTGGCATTGTTTGCGTCCAAATGGATCCATTTGTTAATGACTCAACACGCTACTTCATATTCCAGGCCTATAGGTGATGCTGTTTCTGCTACAGAAATTCAAACGGAGAAGAAGAGGCGGAGCGTGCGCATAAAGCTTGCGTGCTGTATACAAACAGACAGTAGAAGAAGAGACCAAACAGCCCTCGTAACCCTAATAGGCTCAATATCTTCAACATCTACAAGCATGTAGTCCGCCATTGTTGTTGTTATGAGACGTCGCGGGATAAGAGGTCAAAGGCTATAGGTCGAGGGATGTGGCGATGACATCATTGATACGCAAGCATGCGGCTTCGCCGTCCAAACGAAGACGCAAGGACAGCGTTTTCGAATTTTTTCACCCTGGGACCAGGTTTCAAAAAAGTGCGTCTCCAAGCAGTGCGTTTACAGGATTCGTTTGGACGATCGGCCAAAACGATGCAAAACGTGCGCTTACACCAAAAAGCGTTTCCGTGCGGATGGCCTTTCAGTCCTTCCCTGTCTTGGTTTATGTTTAGTCACTCTTCCACAGCTTCAGATTTTTGGTGATCTCACTTACACTAAAAGGTTTGTGCCCCCCTTTAAACAGTACTCTCATTTTGTGTTTTAATGCAGAGGTTCACAGTCATTTGAAGTTATGTCAGACGGATGCTTCTTGGAAACTGGATGTTTTCATGTTAACAAAACTATTCATACAATACGTAATGGAGAAAGACTACGGGTTATTCAAAACTAGCCACAAATAGCATCAGGAAACGTTGCAGCCCATCACGTGTAGTGGTAAATATACCAGCATATTTAAACAAGGGAAGCCCTAAGAGAACCGTGTTCCTATTGTTCATTATGCAAATAATTTTCAGTTCGTTTGGAGCCCTGGAGCTAGACCACAGGCCATCCAATTACAAGATAAACCAGTGACATCTGACAGTTTATGTAAACGAAAACTACCTGATTAAACACACCAAGGTTGACATTTTGATGGTTGTCGATCACTGATGCAGAGCGCATTATAGAAAGCCCCTCATCACTCGATCTAAAGCGGTAAGCCTACAGTATAAGAGGATATGAAGCATTATAGAGGGTTTTGTTTGGCTTTTCAGTCACTTGTAAGAGGTTTAGAACCAATTAGCTTATTTTCAGTACAGTTTCCTCCTCGATAGAGATGGAGGGGGTGCAGAGGCCCCTCAAGGATGAGGGCAAGCGTCTTGGAACATGCAACACAATTGGGCCCTGAACAGTTTCTTTTTCACACCAAACAGTATCACAATTCCTTTGTCCATATAGGCCAATGAGGCTTCAGAAATAATGCTTTGGAGTTCCAATTTTAGAAGCATCTAGCAATTTCTTTCTATACTGTAGATCTGAGAACAATCCATGACAGCGTTTTCTTCATCCATTTTAAAGAGATTAATAACCATGATTAGGTCTGAACTTGCGTTTGCGATTTGGGTATGGGAAGTTATTCTCACACCAGCAGCCTGAGTCCCGTGCTGCCCAGACCGACATGGGAGCGTTCCATATAACTGTGGCTGATTGACAGGAAGCCGATCAAACTTCCCCTCATGAGCCTACAGGGTCACTAGTTGTGAATGAACACACACACACACACACACACCACTCTCTCTATTCCTCTCTTTTACATCCCCACAGTGAAATGAAACTAAATGAAATTGTCTTTGCAAAGTTTTGGGCTAATTCCTCGTATAACTAAAATGTCACAAATATTTGTTATTTGTATTTAATTGGTCTAACTTTGTCAAAATCTGCTGTTTTTTTAATTCTTTAATTATATAATATAACACATTTTACCCACACTTTTGATCAGTTCCTCCTCTTTGTCCCTTCAAAAAATACTGATACAAACCTACATAGAATTGGAGTTTATATTTGAAATATTCAATAAGTTGTAAGTAATAAGAAATTGTGTATTCTCATAGGCATTTATTTTACTTTATTTATTTTACATGTATTTTATCTAAACTGTTTGTAACGAGTGCTGGAACTTTTTTAGCAGGAGGTAGAAATAAAAGGAGGAGGGGGGAAGACAATGATTTAATGAATCACGTTGAAATAGATCAAGTAAGGCCTTACACATGCTAATAGAATTTAAACAATAGTCTTAAAAATCCAGATATTAAATTGTGATGTGAAACAGAGAAAATCAGCAAAATCTTTTTTTCCCTTTTTTTTTTTTTTTACTTGATAAACAACATTTAATCAACTCTATATTTCTGCATTATGTGTTATTGCTGTTGTCTGTTCAAAAAAGGCGATGTTGTGCACATCCATGTAGTTGCTGGTGCAGGACGAAAAAGTGAATGTTCAAAGAAGGTGAAGTCCGCACAACAGCTTGATTCTACAGAAAAATAATTTAATAGTGCCAAAAAGTCACACCGTGTGCTTTATTTAAACTATTAAAGTATTTTTCCGGAGCATCATTGCTGTTGTCTGCACCAGGAGTGTCAGCCCGTGCTGAGAAACACTGTTCAGTGCATCAAAAGTACAAATCAATAATTAAATAATTTTGATTGTGAAGCACCTTTGAGTCACTTCCTGATCGTTGCCGACTAGGCATGTGGTGTGTGTGTGTGTGGGTGGGTGGTTCTGTTGATCAGGCAGAGGTGCGGCCAGTCATTCCTTATCAGAGGAAGTATAGCCGCCCTTATCACACATGGCTGGGCTGCCCTCACTGGCCCTTTTATCGGTCACATATGAGCTGGATTCCAGACCTGATAACCAGACTGCTCCCCAGCCCCCTTTTACATTTGTATTGCAAAATTGTTAGACACAGACCATGTCAGGTATTTACAAGGTCCATCTCACTAAGTAGCACCCTAATAGTATATGTTCTAAAAGAATTTCTTCAAAAAGTTATGTGTTCCAGCTCTAATTTTGTGGTGTTTTGATTGTAAATATGGACAGAATGTGGGTGCTGACATGGCTTACAGACAAATAAATTTAACAAATGGAAGAGTTTATTGATGGTGCACCTATGTGGCTTGGCAGGGAATCAACAGGTGTGTACTCCACCCACAGCTCATTTCCTCCATTAAGAAATGGACTTGTTTGCAAGGTGTCGACCAGGCATAGAAAGAGAAAGTGTAGAATCAATGCTTCAAATACAGCAGCACTACAATAACCATGTGAAACGCAGAAACTAAGACCTCTAGTACAAGTTTGTGTGAAGTGTTTGCTCCTCATTTACAGAGCATATGGAGACCATACATTTGCTAAATTAAGCTACTGCAGCAGATGCGGGTTTAATTCAACTGCAAAGTTTGCTTATTGGTTTCACATTATAGCCAAGATTAAGAAATACCACTGAATATCCCCTTTCTTAAATTCTGCCTTTGTTAAAGCGGCTATAGTGAAAATTTTAGATTAGCAATGGATGCCATGACTTAGAGAAAGGGGTCGCAGAGGACAGCTGGTTTTCGGTGAAAACGCTCTAAAAAGCCCACTGTACGCCACCTGCAGAGCACCAAAGTACAGATTGACAAAGTTAGTGACCTTAGACAACATAGTAGCAAGATATTTCCCTCAGGAGTTGGTGTAGACCAAAGCTGAGCTGAAAGCACAGTCAATATTGGATTTTAATTAACCAAGTGACACATTGTTAGTTAGTTGTGTCAATTAGACAGGACTGCAAATGAATGCTTATGTTGCTCTGTGTCTGCTGGATGTGTAAGTAGGCAACACGTAAGACATAACAACTTTACGAGGTGGTAATATATCAGTGAGGTGGTAATACATCACTGTACTGTAACTCTGTATTATTATATTGAATGGCGCCTCCACTAGCTGGGGGAGCTTGTGAGTCAGGTTGGGAGGAAGTCAGCAGACAGTAAATCAGAAATGTGGCCTTAAGACACACAACAACATTCACAACACATTGGCCACCAACAGGCAACAGTATACAGTATTGTGGTATAGTGAAAGAGGTTGTGCAGCTAGAGTGTAGTGCCTGTCTTTTAAGAAGTGTGATCCAGACACACCCTGAACCTTCGACCTGATGGCAACCACTCACATTAAATTAGAAGAGGATGTGATACATGAATTGCTGGCTCTTTCCTTATCGGTGAGGTGTTGAGTTCCCCCTCTATCTTCCTTCTAAACTGAGTCATCACTCAGCCTCTGACGCAACACTTTACATCCTCATATATGTCAATTCCGCACAAATAAGTGATGTCAATTCCGCACAAACAGGTGATTATAAATAGTCCCATCAACCACCTTTTCTTTAGGTGGACGTCACAGTCCTTTTTTCAGCATCTGTACCTCGTGCTGCATTTGTGTGGACCGAATTAGATTCACAGTTCCCAAATGTACGTGCGTGTATTAGTGCCAGAATGTGTGGTCGCTCCCAAGTGTATTAAAGTAGCGCGTTGCTGCTGGTTGTGGCTGTCTGTGTGTTCCGACCACAGATTAAAGGGCCTGTGGGCAGACAGGGCTCTAAACATGGGTCACAAGACAGCCCAAAATGTGACAAGATCGTCTCAGAGAGCTGATAGCCGGTATCGTGTATCTTAAAGCACGTGTGCTTATATAGCACAGAATTTTGTGTTATTTCTGTATGTGGGTGGACTGGACGTGTGGTTCTGTATGTGAATGGTGTCGTACATGAGTCATGTTAAACCGCTGTGGTGCTTTGATATAGAAGCAGCAGAGTGGATTTTCACACTAAACACTTTTCTGTGTCGGACAAAGAAAACCTACAAGCTATGACTTCCTACAGGAATCCAACGTCTGTTTAGTGATTTCTCATTACAATATTTGTTGTCAGATAGGACTAAGTGGTCAGCAAACCTAACTAACACCAAAATTGTTCAAAAATAATATATACACACACATTGGCTAGCAAATTTATTTCAATATGAGGGTAATATATCTCAATAACTATCCCCAATTTGTATCATTGAGTCAGTTCAAACATAAATCCCTTTCTATTTCTTTAGTTGTTGCGCGGAAAGCTTTTCAACCAATATGAAAACTACAAAAATGGCACAAATACATTGTTCTCCAGAAAACTAGCCCACTGCTACTCAAAGCAATCTTGCATAGCTGTATATAACCAGCCATTTCAACATCCGTAACAGTAGTCGACCATGAAGACATAAAATAACATTAATTAGTAATTGTAAAAAGCCAGTTACCGGGAGCCTAGCTGACCTTTCATATTTAATATAGCCACTGTAGCCTCTGGCTAGCAGCTTTAAGGAAAGCTAGATTGCTTCTTTTCAAGATAAAGAAATAATGGAATTATAAATAGATCAGTGACATTGCTATGTTGAATTTCCATTATTTCCTTTGTTGCCATTCAAGTTTCCCACGTGGCTAAATAGAACTTGAATGACTGTTTGCCTCCACCCATTGTGGTTTGGCATGACAAATGAAATGACGCCTGCCTACAAACTGAACTCTTAAAGCGCCAGTCTGGCAATAACAATTTTACTCTTCCAGTTATTGTCTTTAATGTTGAATCTATATGTATGTAATTTGTTTAAAAGATACTTAAAAAGGTAGGTTTTGGCAAGTGTGTCTTCAATGCACTAACGCAACAAACCTTATATCTGAATGGAAAAGTCTAATTTGAGGTGTGTGTGTGTGTGTGTGTGTGTGTGTGTGTGTGTGTGTGTGTGTGTGTGTGTGTGTGTGTGTGTGTGTGTGTGTGTGTGTGTGTGTGTGTGTGTGTGTGTGTGTGTGTGTGTGTGTGTGTGTGTGTGTGAGATAAAGAGAAACAAGAGGGAGGGAGAGAGGGACGGAGAAAGAGAGGCAGAGTGGGAGTGAATGAGAGAGGTGTTATATAATTAGTTACAGACAGTCCCAGGGATGACACGCACACACACACAGGTGGCAAAACTGGTTCACCAGCTCCCGCCCACACACATTCATAAAACTGACTGAATGACAGACTGATTGGGTGACAGCAGACAAACGGCTCACACAGAAAAGCAGACTACAGATTCACCATCAAGGGTTGCGCTTCCACACACACACACACACACACACACACACACACACACACACACACACACACGGTGCAGCATCAACGGAGTACACAGAGGTACATCCTGTTATTGTCAGATCATTCATGTGGATTGGCTGTCTTCATTGTGTCCCTGTTAGGGTGGTGGCTGTCTTGTTAATGCTAGAGAATGTCTTGTATTTTTACCATTCAGCCTTGATTATATTGTCTCATGTTATAGTCAATGATGACTATGTGAACTGCAGAGGGAGTTTTTGTCATGTATTGTTTTGTATTACTGCTGTATAGACAAAACTGTAGCTGTATTATGTGTCTGATCAATCTACTGGTTTCTCATCTCTTACAAGTATACTAATTATCAAGTGTGTAGTTGGAAGAAGGTTTAGGCTAACAGGGCTGTAACTAATTCTAATTTTCATTATCAATTCATATATTTAATTTTCTGATGAAGTGATTAATAATTAGTCTATAAAAGTAAAAACAGTGAAACTGTAGGATGGTAAGAAAATGCAGAATATGGATGATTATATATAACCACTAGGCCACTGGATGCTCCGATAAGGGGCTTTTTTTTTCCATAAATAATCACAGGAAAATGTTTAGCCAAGGTGGTAAGCCATGCAGATTGTGACTCCTCTTGTCTCATTATAAATGTAGTTAGTAAATGACGGCATAAACAACAGCCACATATATTAAATATAAGGCATTTGCTTTTTGAAATACAAATTCAACTCTGTTGTTCGGTTTGTTATTTTTACAAAAATTGTTGGCAAGGTGGCTCAACTTTGCTAATTGTCATAAATTGCTTTCCTGGTGGCCAAGTATTTGGTTAATTGAATAATCATCTTGTGTTGAAATTTTCTTGAGTACCACCAAAGAAAATAAAACACCAAGCTACATTTACAAAGTACATTAGTAGTGTGTGTGTGTGTGTGTGTGTGTGTGTGTGTGTGTGTGTGTGTGTGTGTGTGTGTGTGTGTGTGTGTGTGTGTGTGTGTGTGTGTGTGTGTGTGTGTGTGTGTGTGTGTGTGTGTGTGTGTGTGTGTGTGTGTGTGTGTGTGTGTGTGTGTGTGTGTGTGTGTGTGTGTGTGTGTGTGTGTACTTGTCCTGGTGCGACACCTCCCACCTCAGCACATCGGGGAGCAGGCAAAGTCGTGACTTGAGAAACGCCCTCAAACATTCTGCCACTGTGTGAATCCCGCTCTGAAATAAACTGCAGTGGCCTGATTAAGAGACGTTTGAGAATACAGGATAGTCTTTTCACAAGTGGAGATATAATGTTCGTTGCGACCTGCAAAACAATCTTGTTGCCTGAAGAGTTTTTGCATTACGTGAAAAATATTTTTTCCAAGGCTTAAGTACAAATTTTCACCTTCCTGCCTGGTAGCTTCTCGGAGTGTTGTTTTTGAAGTAAAACATTTTCCGTTTTTTGCATCATTTAATCTTTGGATTTTATACAGCTATATATGTAGTTGCAAATTCTTTATATTAATACCAAACACTTGCACACCACATCTTGATATTATCTATTGGATATAAATGTATTGTATGTTTTCTGTGGTTTTGCTGTGGAAGGAAATTATTTCTCTGCATTGTACCTGATACAACTCAAACTGGACCATACTGTAACAAAATATAATATGACTTTGGACTCAGTTTTTAATATCAATTTAGCTGTTTATTTAACCAGCAAATTAATGAACTGTGAGATTTACGTGCCTACCCATTTTAACATGCAGTCAGTAGGTGGAGTTTCTGCAGCCAAACACATTTGCTGAGCTACTTATGCTCCGAACTATTGATTGAAACCTTGAAGTGTCCTTGCATGTAGATAATAGGAAGTAGATGCAAAGTATTTTGAAGTTGAGTTGCATGCAAATGAGTTACAGCACCTAGCTTGGTAAAAAAGAAATGTACAGGAAATTCTGCGGGTGGCATTTTATGGCAACACCCGCCAAGATTTTATCGTGCATTCGAAATAACATGAACTAGTGGTATGAGAACCTTTTGACTAGAGGCAAAGTAATGTATCAAGCTTTCATTTAAAATTGGAAGTCCGTTAGCTGGTTTCACCTGTAATGTGAATGTAGGTTCCCTACTGTATACTACTACTACTACTACTACTACTACTACTAATACTAATAAATAATAATAAAACAAAAACATACACATTTTAATTATCATGCTAATAGTCTTGCTTTGCCAGACCTTCCTCCACAGCGCTGCAAAGGAGGGTCTGGCTAGTCCACACAACATTCCAGGATGGGAGAAAAACTTTGCTCTGGTTTATTGGCATTTCTTTAAACCAATCACAATCGTCTTGGGCGGCACGAATGGCGCTTACCCACTGCTAGTCTCAGCTCTACTTGGCTTGACTCGACCGCGGTGCCCCATCCTCCTTTTTCCATTGCAGATTTAGTACCGCCTCATGCGTGAGGCGAGCGTGGCTGGTCGTCATAGCGACACACACACACACACACACACACACACGCACACACACAGCGTTGAAGGTGTGTTGTTTTTGACTCTCTGCATGTGGCTGTTGTCACAGCCAGAAGACAAATTTTGTTTCAAAAGAAGCTGGAGGCAGCCAAAAAAAAAAAAAAAAAAAAAAAATGGCGGGTTTGTTCAGGACACCTCCGTCTGTCGCTAGCAATGGTGACGCAGTGATTAGTGACGATTCTCTCCGACCAATCCGTAGTCTGCAGGTTTTCAAGTCACCTTTTGGTATCTCCTCAGCTCGCTTGGAACCTCGACAGAGGTGATACTATTAAAAAGTACCTGTTGGAAGGTACCAGGGACTTTTTTCATAATGGAAAACCAAAAAAAGCGAGTAGAGTCGAGCAGGTACCATGTAATGGAAAAACGCCATAAGCACCTGACAGAGCCGCGGTGCCTCTGCAAAATAATCTTGGGAAGGAACTTGTTGAGTACATTCAAAAGCTGTTTTTAGTCGTGCAACAGAAAACTCAGATAGGACAGATAGTCTAGCTAGCTGTGTGGATTTACCCTGCAGAGATCTGAGGATCAGTTAACCACAGTCCTCATAAATCCACCGGAGTTTAAAGTTACAACACAAAGAAAGCGGAAGGTAACCGATATCCAGGTGAAAAGAGCGTGATCCGGCGGAATTTCCGGCAGCACCGGAGCAATCCTGGAAGTGGAACGTCGTGGCTATGGACTGTCATGCTAATAATTCTTTCTGTCTCCCTCTCTCTTTCTCCATGCAGTGACAGCTACATCGTGCGTGTGAAAGCTGTGGTGATGACGCGGGACGACTCGAGCGGGGGTTGGCTGGCCCAGGACGGGGGAGCTCTGAGCAGGGTCGGGGTCTGCCGCCTCCTTCCGCCAGAGCTGGCGCCCGTGCCAACCTCCTGTAGCTCCCAGTTCCTCATCCGTGGTGAGCGGCTGCGGGACAAACGGGTAAAACACACACAAAGACATCAACAGCAGCACATTGAAAGTTCATTTAAGGATAAGATGTGGAAAATGTATTTGGAAATTTTTCTCCAAACAGGTGATCATGGACTGTCCGTTAAAGAAGGACCTTGTGTACACCATAGCAACGCCCACGTTTCACCATTGGAAGGTGGAGGACAGGAAGTGCGGCCTGTCCTTCCAGAGTCCAGCTGACGCCAGAGCGTTCGACAGAGGGGTACGGAAAGCCATCGAGGACCTGGCTGAAGGTACGGACACCGACTTTATAGATGGACGAAGCAATGATTTAAACTCCACTGATGTTCATTTCACCTGAGATGCTCCTGTATCACCATGATACATCCCCTTGGCTTCTGTTATTTCTTTCCACATAGTCCATCTCCTGTTCACTGTCAGTGGATGAGCTCCAGATTCACAAATGCATCATCCAGTAAAGTGTTGGATCCTTGAATTAAAGGAGGTTTTCTTCTCTGTAGGCTCCACAACCTCCTCTACAGCACTCCAGAATGAGGGCGAGCTGGGCGACGACGACGTCTTCACTGTAAGCATGTTTCCTACATTCATGTGCTATCCAAGTTAGAATTACGGATTCCAAGAGAATCCATCAATTTTATACTACAACAACAACTTGCCCATTGTAACGGCTGTAAGCGTCGAGGTACAATAACTAGGATGTTTCAAGTCTGAACAAAATGCCCTTGCTAGAAAAAAAGGGCATTGACATAAACTGTCAGAATCAAACTGACAAGTTCATTTTCCAAGCAATGAATTTCCACTCACGTCTGGGTAGGTCATTAAAGTCATGTCATAGAGAATTGGGAAGCTGTTGATGGCAACAAACACCCGTAGGATTCATCATTAAAATGTAAGTACTACTACTCGCTGATCACACACACTGATTCAGCTGCTTCTGCATCCTGCAAATCTTAAGACTTTGTTGCAGGAAGTATTCAACTCGGCACTCAGGATCCCCTCCCTGTCACGTGTGTGTGTGTGTGTGTGTGTGTGTGTGTGTGTGTGTGTGTGTGTGTGTGTGTGTGTGTGTGTGTGTGTGTGTGTGTGTGTGTGTGTGTGTGTGTGTGTGTGTGTGTGTGTGTGTGTGTGTGTGTGTGTGTGTGTGTGTGTGTGTGTGTGTGTGTGTGTGTGTGTGTGTGTGTGTGTGTGTGTGTGTGTGCGCCTCGCTCTACCTTAAGTTAGCATGAAGGACCCCTCCCCCCCACTCTGTAACCTGACACCAGGAGCAGCAGGGAGGGTCACAAGGTCACTTCCTGTATCCCACCACCTCGCTCTCTCCTGGCAGACCCCAACCCCCCTCACCAACCCTCCCACTTGAAAAAGAGAGCTGCCACCAAACTAGCAGCTAGCAGCTGTTTCCCAGCTTAGTGCAGTGCCGGTGATTTACGAGAGGAAGTGCCTCGTGGTTCATCTTTGACTCGAGCTGTCTGTAAGGGCCAAGACTAATAGGTGCTCTGCTGGGAGTGTGCAGCCACCACAGAGACGCATACAAACACATAAGGAGGGATGGAGGGGAGGCTACAGCGCTGTCAGAGGGTGGAACAATCCCCGATATGGAGCATCAGGTTTTTCAGGAAAGTAGAAGCTTTCAGTGCAACAAGAAAGCCAATTCCTTTGGTGTTGTTTCTTTTAAAAGCCACTATATTCATCCAAAATTAGATTCAGCTGCTCACTTATATTTCAGTTGAAGTTCTGTAAAAGTTCATTATAAAACAAATAGTGATATATCCTCCATATTTCTATTTAACACTCCTTTTTAAACTACTGAATTCAGTTTTTTTGTGGGGCTTTTACACCTTTTAATTTGACAGGACAGCTAGGTGAGAAAGGGGGGAGAAAGAGGGGGAAGATATGCAGGAAATTGTCACAGGTTGGATTCAAACCCTGGACATAAACCTCTCAGTATATGTGCGCCTGCTCTACCCACTGAGCCAACCTGGCCACAACCGCTTAATCTTTTAAGCAACACAAATGGCTCACCTTGTCAGGTGTTTTGAGCGCTAATGGCCCTGACACACCAAGAACTAACAAAGACTGAGAAATATATTTCTCATTGTGTCTGCTTTTAAAATATGTACTTGAACACACCACAAAGATTGCAGCTAACAGCCAGCAGAACGTCTTCACCTGCAGTATGGGAATTACCAGCCAGTAGTCTGTGTTTGTAAACCATAAAAAACACAGTGGCCTCAACCATTTTTCCTGATGCTTAAACTGCTTTGTCATATGTGTCCGATAAAGCTAAAGCTCACACTGTTGAGTTTAGCTTTGCACTGGTGTAGTCGTTGTAAGGTGTACTGCTTGTGGAAGAAGGTGGATAACATGGTGGAAAGCACAGAGTTTCACCTAAAAAGTATGTAGAGGATATGTGGTTTTGCAAAGTCGATCGAAAGCTAATTTATTTCACTCCTTCTCCTAATAGGACTGCAACAAGCCTCATCTTGTCTTGTGAATAAGCATCATCAGACTTAATGTTAACAGTGACACTAGAATCACAAGTTGACAACTATGGGATACACTGATGGGTTCAGTACTGCTTGTGTTCCTCTCAGCCTGTGCTAATGACCTTTCCTAAAGTTAGCGGTGGCGGCAGAGTTTGCGAGGTGGGCAGTCGTGGACAGGGGGAAATGCTGCAGCAGATTTATAGCCTTTGGGGGGACGGGAGAGGATGGTACAGAGGAGGGGGGCAAGTGGGGGAGCTAGGATGGACATACTTCCCTAAGTTATTCCTTGTTTGTCAAACCTAAACTTAACCCAACCCTTCCTCCGTCCCTCCCTTCAGCACTCTTTCAGTCTCCTCTCTCTGTCTCAATGTGCGGTCATTCACAACAGGGGGAGTGAGAGCTATTGAAGCAATTCTGGGCTCATCCCAGGAGTGCGAGACGGGGCTGTTGAAGGATGAATCCTCCCGAGCTTTGAGTCGGGCCATGTTTTGTGTCAGAAAATAACTTGAAATGCCCTCTGTCCAGCCTTGGGCCAGAATATATAGAGAGAGGATGTCCAGAAATATAAACTCTCCCCCTCAACTCCTTTCTGTCTCTGCCGCTTGTGCAGTTTGAGCATGCAGCAGAAAGTCTGGTCTGTGTTTTGAATTAGTTGTAGCCGTGGAGGCCAGAGTCGGACTGGTTTTAAACCGTATCTCTCTCCCCTAATGTCTTCTCCAGGGGGGCGGGGCCCGGAGCGGAGGCAGCATGTTATGTTATTTTTGGCTGGCTGCTCTGAGGGCTTTGTAAGAAAGCTAGGCGAAATTCTCAGCATGGCGGTATCCATGTGGGGAGCAGGATATAATAGGGATAGCTTCAGCAGACAGACAGACAGACAGACAGACAGACAGACACAAACATCAGATCTGGGTCATAAAACTCTGGCAAATAATTCATAGCATTGGTTTTAGGTTTGTTGGAGTGCCAGATTTTGACACATGGGGATTTTTGTCAGTTTCACAAAGTTTAAGAAAATGTTGTTAGGATTTCCGGAGATGACAATGGACAATGTAACACTGCAAGAAATACAGTTCTGTTTGGATTGATTGTGGGTTGGAGCATTTTACTGAGGGCAAGAAATGCTGGTTTTCAAATATACTATAGCACTGATTAGATGACTGGCAAGTGATAAAGATGTTGAATCATTTGAAAGTAATTTGGAAATGCAACATTCAGAGCTTCCCGCTGACCCCAATAATGGATGCGACTATTTGTTTTGCGAAAGTGACTTAGCATATTTAGGGATGGCAATGTCAGTCTCAAAATGTGTAAAATATCTCAACATCTCTCAGATGTATTGGTACAAAATTGTGTCCCGAGGCAATGAATCCTAATGACTTTGCTGATCTCGACTTTTCATGTAGAGCCACCATGAGGTTGACATTTGTGGTTTTGAGTGAAATGTCTCAACAACTGTTTGATGAATTGCCCTGCAATTTGGTGCACACCTTCATGTTCCCCTCAGTGTGATCTGCAATCACTTTGGTGATCCCTTAACCTTTCATCTGAGTAAGAAGTGTTTGCATAAGTAATGTTGTAGGTAACATCCAACTCAGTGTACAGAGATGGACTGGAGAATAAGAAACAACTGGATTTCAAACATAGAAGAAATATTGTAACAACGCAAATGTATCTTTATGTATAAAATTGTTCAATAAACATAAAGTTGAAAAAAAATAAGAAAAAATCATCTAGTACTACCAGGTTAAAATTTCAATATGTCCAATACTTTAGTTAATGGCCAAATACCCGCAAAACTAATGACGTTCCCATTAGCCTCAGCTGTATTTTGTGTTTAGTGCTATTTAGCAAATGTCATCATGCTAACTAAGATGGTGAAAATGTTAAACATTTTAGAAATGCCATTGTTAGCATGGTGCCATGCTAGTGTTAGCATTTGGCTCAAAGCATTGTGCCTACTACAGCCCAAGGGGGTAAGCCTCTCGCCGCAACACGTAGCTCCTATTGCGCCATTTTGATGCTACCTAGCTCTCACCCGCCGTTGGCATCCCATTGACTCCCATTCATTTTGACGTCACTTTGACAGCGAATAATTTTACATCTGAAGCATTTAAAGACTATTTGTCCATTGTTTATTTTCTAAAGAAACACAAAAATGTATAAAAGGCTCCATTACCTTGTATCTCACGTTATGGCTCCGTAGCAGACGTTTTTGTAAAAATAGGCTAACAATTGTGTCATAACCACACGACTTACTGTCGCATAGTAGAGGAATTACCGTATAGTACAGGAGAAGCTTGCAGGCAGTTTCGACTTACATTCGCTGTTTAAGTTTAATTACTAATTTTAACTAGCATTTTAGTTAGCAATAATTAGCCTGTGCCTATGTTATACCTACGCTTTCCATCTCTGCAAGATTGGGAATGATTGAGATTTCTCTTGGCGCAGCTACCAGAAGACTTCCAACTTTCAGACAGGTTGCTCACATAACATTTACGTTGTCTCTCTCAGTTGGAGGCTGCGCAGTAACACTCAGCCATCACTGGAAAAGTGCTTCTAATATCCTTCGCTGGTCTCCGTCCAGAGCAACGGGATCTGTTGGTCCATGTATATACTGTCTATGCTACAGCCTCACAGTATGTGTTTCGTCATAGGCATACTGTACATTGCGAGCAATCTGGGGTTCAGTGTCTTGCTCAAGGACACTTCAACATGTGTTCAGTAGGAGGACATTAGTTCGAAACAGCAACTTACTCTGCCCACTGAGCTACAGCCACCACTTTCCGAGGCATTGTATTTCTTTTTGTCTTTCCTGTGAAGGTTGAAGAGAACTGGGAACATTCAAGGTGGATTTTCTTTTAATGGAATGAAATCACATCAGCACAGGAGGAAAGGAAAGCAAAGGAAGCACAGGAATCTCATAGCTGCTGTGAGCTGCTGGCTGAAGATGACCATGTAAAACTATTCTTTGGTGGACAAGCTTGTTGACCATTGATACAAGTTACAATGGCTTTGATTCTTGGCGATGCTTAAAGTAAGATTAAACAAAATGCTGAGAGTGATTTTCAAACCGAACAAGTCATCATTAAGATAAGATATATTCTAAAAGATAGTCAGTCAGTTATTCTCACAAAAGCTCATGCACCCTTTTCATTGTGTCAAACACATCTTGAATATCTCACCCATAGGCACACACATAACCAAGATGACATGATGAGACAGGAGTCGTATCAACTGGTAACCCTGCGACGCCCCACAGAGGCTGACCCCCAGTGTGCCTGTCTGAAATCTGTCTCTCTGAGCGCAACACGGCAGAGATCCGACTGTCTAGTGTCTGGCCAAGGTTTGAGTTGGAGCCCTGACAGCCTTTAGCGGAAAAGGGACAGGATACTGTTCACACACACACACGCGCACGCACACGTACACACACGCACACAATTGTGGAAAAGAGAGAAGAGAAGGTGGAATGTGTAGAAAGTGAGATTGAGGGAAGGAGGACAGGTTGTTGGGGTGAAGAGGAGGGGGAAAAGACTTGGGGGAGAGAGGCCAAAAAAGGCGATGCTGCAAAAACTGTGTGCAAAATGCTGGCTTCCTAATATCAAGTTGCAACACCACCTTCATCTCAAGAGTGGAAAAAAACCTTTCTCTAACCTGTCAAACAACATTGTCTCTGCTGAAGTAGATTTAACAGGTGTGGGTACCATTTCCTTTATGGCTGTTTGTTTTAGTGCTGAAGCGATTAGTCGAATTAGCGATTAGCCAAAGTTTTATGTCATCGTACTTTCAATCTTTTTGGGTTTCAGACAGTTGGTTTAGGTTTGAGCTGTCACTTGGCTAAAACGAATGCAGTCTAATACACCAGTTCTGCGATGAATCGTACCTTCATGATGGTCATGCTGTTCAGTTTTTGTTGAAACTGCTTTAGAGGTATTAATTGGACTGTGGGATTTTGGAGGCTGCAGTTTGTGCTGCTGTTGACTTCTATGAAGATATACCGAGTTGTTTCTAATATTTCGTCCACCCCATTTATATTAACGAGGGTAGACCCAGGGTAGCCTAATTTGTACATGTTACTTTGATTACTACAATGTTTTCTTAGCTACTGTTGCAGATGTTTTATAGCAGATGTTGTTTTTAAAAGTTTAACTCACACATGGTGATCCAAATGTGGATCAAGTGGTTCCGAAAAACAGAGCTCACGCTTCCTGTTTTCCCAATCAGAGCTGTGCCGAGACTTCCTGTTTTTGTTTGTCCAATCGTGGCGCCCTCTCGCAATAACTATTTGTTTGGCGTATCCAACCAGACTGCAGCTTTAAGCCGGCATCCTGTGTTTGTTTGTCCCCTCAGAACACCACAGACAGCTCATCCAACTCCTCCCAGAAACTGGAGAGCTCTCTGCAGCCGCTCGAGTCCTCGCCCCTTCCGCAGAGACACAAGTGCATGCTGGGACATCGCCACGACCTCCACGACCCCTATCGGCTCTCAGACCACTACTTCATGGACCAGGTGAGACAAACAAAACATCTGGTTATATCGCTCAGGGATGCTAAGAGAGTGAAAAAAGATAGTTGTTCAGCTATTTATTTACCCTGAACATTTCTTTCTGAAATAGTGACGATTAATGATTCCTTCTCGTCATTTACTGCTCACCTGAATAAACCGTATGGGTTGATTACTGGCAGCCGAGTTTAAGTTTTTATTCTGTTTTTCTCTTCAGCCGTTGTCTCGGCTTCCCCGTCATGTCACCTTCCAGGAAGACGAGGAAATCGTCCGCATCAACCCTCGGGAGCGCAGCTGGGAGCGAACCACCGAGCGTCACTATGGACGTCAGTCCGATCGCTCCTGGCTCACGGGCTACGAGGACTACCGCCACGCCACCGTGCGTGACAAGTTCATCCAAATGGACGACCCCGAGTCCTACGTCCACTTTGCCAAGACGGAGGCGCAGAAGCATGACTACACCTATCCTCTGGCTCCGTCCCTGTCGCCCTCAGACTCTGACCCCGCCCTCGGACCCTTGGTCAATAAGGGCCCCGGCGGCTCGTATCGCCAGGGCTTCTCCCCTGTGGTCTCCGCTCAGCCCCGCTCCTTCCTCCCGAGCTCCTCATCGTCCAATGGCGGAAAGGGGCGGAAGGAGGAAGGGTTGGAGCGAGCTCAGTGCGAGCACTGCGGCGAGGCCTTTTACGTCTCCGACAACCGGAGAGGCCGGTGCCACGATGCGCCGGACCCTGTGCGGGCGTGCATCCAGCGGGCCAGCTGCATGTGGCTGGCAGACACCATGCTATACCACTGCATGTCCGACCCAGAAGGGGACTACTCGGACCCCTGCTCCTGTGACGGGGGCGAGGGCGGCGGGGGAGGCCGATTCGGCTCGCGGTGGTTAGCTCTGTTTGGCTTGTCTCTGGTGGCGCCCTGCCTGTGCCTCTACCCTCCTCTCCACGCTTGCCACCGGGCGGGGCTCAGGTGCGGCTGCTGCGGAGGCCGACACAAGGCCCTGAGCTGAGCAGCCGCGCTTGGAAACCTCTCAGAGGAAAACAACAAAAACCTAAACCCAACGCAAGCACAGGGAAAGGGAAGGATGGGGTAATACACAGAGGGGACAAGTGGTAGTGGCTGCTCACTCTTTTGCCTTGGTTTCTCTGGGATTGTCGACAAATTCCAGACACTGAAATAAGCCAAAAAAAAACAACTGTTGGTGCATTTTCTGAACGGCCTGGGAAGATAAGCTCCCCCTTACGGCAGACAGTTCTCTCAGCTCTCCACGTGGCCATTTCACGCTCTGTTTCTAGTGAGAGAGCACTCTTTTTCAGGGGGCCTTTATTTTTTTTATAGCTGACCTATATGTCATGTATCACATATGCAGGTACTTTATACTTTGTACACTGACTCGGCGTCAAAGAACTTGAATTGTTTCTTTGTTCTATTTTTGTTCTCTCCTTTATGTACGTGTGGCCATTTTGTTTATATTCTATTCCAAAATCAGGCCTGCTCAGCTCAACTCCGGCTACAAAGAGAAATCAGACACTACACCTCTTTGCGTGTGTGTGAGTGTGGATGTGTGTGGATGGTATATGTGCATGCTTACAATGTGTGCTGAGGCCTTTTGTTGTCTGTACTGCAGCTTATAGTAAAGCTCATGTATATAGTCTCCATAGCTCTCCACCATCGACATCTTCTTTAACTGAAACAAACGTGGTACTTATCTTAATTTTCTAATATCCCAAAGATTCATGTTTTTATCCTATTTATTTTCTCCCACAACTGACCTACCAGCAAATAGGTGCTGGGTTGTGATTCACTCACTGAATGAGACGGTAGTCCAAGTCCTGCTACAATAGTCCAGCATCCGTCTCCCTGCTCCTTTCACGTTATTTCAAACAGTGCCTAAACTATCACCTAAACCAGGACCCCATCCAGTCTTATAACTCTTGTCAGTTTTTTGGCTTATTTTACTTAACGTACACTCAAAGTGGTGTGAGATTATAAGGCTCTGATTTCCTCATTCTTTGCAGAACCTCAGACAGCAGTCCGTGTCACGTCAAGGACTGAAAAATCAACCAGAGATACCGTTAAACTTGGTGCCCATTATGCCTTAAAATGTGGACTCTTGCTCCAAACTTTACCCCCGTCCCTCTGAAGATGTCTGCTATAATGAAAAAGCGTGAGCATAGTTATGGCTCCAAGCAATCCGCCTCACCGCGTACTTCTTTACTACTTTCTTTTTGTAAAGAAAAGGAACTCTTAAAAAGCTTCTCATCAAGTGTGTAAACTAAGGACTCGAGTTTTTGCGATGTACAATCAGCCCCGTCGACCTATGGAGCCCACCAGTCACAGATGTGGAACAGCAACGTCCTAACTGATGGTCATCTGAATGGTTCAATGAATAAAATGTTTGAAACATAAAATCCCCCCACAAAATGTATGTTTAAAAAAAACAGATATAGCTTTTCAAATCTGTTTACTAGTGAAAATGAGTATAAAAACATATAATTATGAATGACCTTTGACACGTACAATGCCGCTACAGCAATGTAGTAACTTATTTCAAACCTATTTATAAAAGGTGAACCTACATGTCATTCTTTAGTTGTAAAAGGAATAATCTAACATTTAAGGAAGTATGTGTCTTTTCTTTTTTGCTAAGAGTTAGAAGAGAAGATCAATAACACTGTCATGTCTGTGAGCCCGGAGGTGGTTAGCTTAGCATAAATACTGGAAACGAGTAAATCTAGCCTTGTTCTGTCCAAAAGTACCATAATCCAACTACTCGTAAAAAGCTCATTAACTAACCTGTTTAATCTGTGCCAAACACATTATGTGCCGGACTATTTCTTGGCCCGGCACTGGCACGGTAACTCCCCCCAGTTAGAAATTGTTCAAACGAGATACAAATTAGATATGACATGTTAATTAGTGAGCCAAGCTAGTTGTTTAGTCTTAATGCTAAGATAATTGCCTCTTGGCTGCTTTGCTCTTAACGAACTCTTAACAAGAAAGCAAATAATACGACTATTTCCAAAAATGGCAAACTTCCTTTTTAAGGCCAAAATAAAAACAAATATAAGAGACAACTTGCTGAAACCACAGTTGCATGTGACTGGCGGGCGCTATCCTTCTGTCCTACAGCATATTGGTTTTCCTCCATGCCAGACTTGGTACGTCATCACGCCCGCAAAGGGTAATGTGAGATATTCCGCAACAGCTCAACCGAGAAAGAAACCGTTACTGTTTGTTTTGTGTGTGTGTGTGTGTGTGTGTGTGTGTGTGTGTGTGTGTGTGTGTGTGTGTGTGTGTGTGTGTGTGTGTGTGTGTGTGTGTGTGTGTGTGTGTGTGTGTGTGTGTGTGTGTGTGTGTGTGTGTGTGTGTGTGTGTGCGTGCGCACAAACTCTGGCGTCGGAGGGAAACCCAAAACGCCATCCTACCTGCCTGTGTCACCTGCTGTTTGAGTGACACTGCAGCTGGTCAATCAGACCCTCACAGTGACAGCACAACACTAAACTGACAACCGCTTGGGTGCTTTATGCTTTGTCTAAGCCCGGTTGATGGCATCATTAGGGGAGAAGTAGATCAGTAGGGTCCCATTGGAAAAGAACGGGAGTCCGAAAGACAGCTGAAATGCTGGAAACAAACATCCACTCCTGATTGTTTTGCCAAGGAAATGTCACTTACTGTAGTTGAAATACAGAATTCCTGAGGATGTCCTTTTCCCTTCCCTGGTTGTGTCTTTCTCATACATCCTGTCCTGTGTACTAGTATGTACGTCCTTGTGTGTGTGTGTGTGTGTGTGTGTGTGTGTGTGTGTGTGTGTGTGTGTGTGTGTGTGTGTGTGTGTGTGTGTGTGTGTGTGTGTGTGTGTGTGTGTGTGTGTGTGTGTGTGTGTGTGTGTGTGTGTGTGTGTGTGTGTGTGTGTGTGTGTGTGTGTGTGTGTGTGTGTGTGTGTGTGTGTGTGTCTCACATCCTTTTCCCCTCTCCTGCTCCTTGATCCAACACTACTGGGATCAGCTGAATATGCCATCACATACGAACACCTATCCAGTATAATCAGATCCTTCGATGATGTGATGTATCAGGGACGGGACCAATCACATTTGAAAGAGTGTGTGTGTCAGTGTTTAATCTTTTTTTCTCTGTGTCTTCTGGTGTTTGAGTTTGTTCTCTCATGTCAGAGCCATTTACAAGTGCCTGAACGCATCCTCTTTATCTCCTTGTGTATTTAAATTGAAAAATTAAAAGAAATGACTCCCTGTAATGAATTAGACCCATTTTTTTACGCTTAGTATTTTTACCTCTGTAAAAAAAAAAGAGCAAAAATTATATTATATATATATATATATCAAGTGTATGTTGTACATTTTTATTTGTATTTTGTTTTTTTAAATAACTGTTTCTAACATGTACGATGGATGTAGCTCTTGCTTTCAAGAAGGAACAGGAAGTACTTTGTAGATACTGAAGGGTGGCCAGGTCTGTGAGAAAACTAAAGTGACATGTGTGTCTTACCTTCCGCCTCCAATAAAACGAGATAAAACCGTGAAACCACACGTGAGTCTGCTGCTTAATTTTACTCTTGGTTTGAATGAACTTCCCCATAAATGTCTACAGTAACAAACCACAGCTTTTCTGCTGCATGCATTATCATTAACTTCCATATTCTACCTATTTAGATTATATTTTCTATCTGTGCATCAAATCGGCTCTTTAAATGAACAAAATGCATCAAAGGATATTACTGTAAACGGGCATTAACAATGAAGATAAAAATGTAAGAATCCTCATTTACAGAAGAAGAAATTGTGGCAAAAACAAGACTAAGAGTCTACACTCATGTGAACATGCTCTCAGTGACAATACTAACATGCTGATGTTCAACATCTAAGTTAAGTGCATTAGCATGCTTAAATTAGCACGAAACACAGTGCAAGATGATGTGAATGTCAGTTTTGCAGGTAGCTATTTGGTCATGAACCAAAGAATTGAAAAAAAGTCAAATGTTGACATGCTGGTGGTGATGACACAAAAGTCAGGGGGGGGGAACCAAGCCAGTAGGAATAATCCTGAAGGGAACGTTTCATCCTAATTTCACATGGCTAAACATCAATTCCTGTGGCAAAGCAAATCTAAGAGATAATTGAATTAATGAATTGCATTTTTGCAGGGACAAATAGACATCAGTTCATTGCTTAAAGTCCCTTATTAAGTATCTATGGTCCATCGAAAGTATATGTTGAACAAAGACAGACTCATACGCATTCAACAAATAGTTTAGAGAAATAAAATTGCTAGGGAGAAAGGATGTCAATCAAGGTTCTGAAGTTTCTTATCATGTTTTAAAAACTACCATAGTTTGATTCCCAAAACTCCTTGTAAAGTCTTTAAT
The DNA here is from genome assembly GCF_004354835.1 of Perca flavescens. Classification (NCBI taxonomy): domain Eukaryota; kingdom Metazoa; phylum Chordata; class Actinopteri; order Perciformes; family Percidae; genus Perca; species Perca flavescens. The sequence continues at coordinate 26,598,352 of NC_041347.1, forward strand.
GAAAGAAAGCACAAAGAAAATAACCTCAGCCGAGTACACAGTTTCATTCTCTTCAAGATGTCTTTCCCCGGCTGCCTCCCTCCTCAGCAGAACATGTGATAGCCATTGAGGACGTCGAGCTGTTTCACTCAGGATGTCTCTGGAAAAGCATGTGGGCGATAATGATGGAGCGCGAGAGGGGGGGAGGGGGAGGGAGAGAGAGAAAAGAGAAGAAAAAGAAGGTCCCGGAGGGCTTTTGGGGGCCTGCTAAGCAGCTCAACGGCTGCAAACAGCATCACAGTCCACATGTGCAAACATTTAAGATATCTGCTCATGTAATGGGGTCAGTGTGGCCCCTCTCTGGGTGCACGGAGCACCGGCGCTCACTTCCCAGTGAAATTTACAGGACTGGGTGGCTCGGCCCACACCAGTGCTGTGGTCTCATGTCCAAAGATAGGCAGAATTTTAATTTTAATTTTCTTCCTCACGTCTGAGTTTGTATTCTACGTTTGCACCCAGGGAGTATTGCGTTTGCAACATTTCAGCCTGTTTCCCTGTCAGGTCTAAATTACACTGAGTGAGCAGAGATGTTGCAGAAGAAAAACGTACAAGGAGCCAGATAATTGTTTAAGCATTGCCTGATTGAGTTCAAACCCTGCACCTGAGATAAAATGCAGAGGAAAACTTCTCTCTACTCCCACCCTGTGGAAAATGTTTTAGCTGGTAAGGGTTTGTGCAAAGTTGTTTATCTAATATCATATCAGAAAAGTACAATAAATACTAGTAATACTAGTAATTTTGTCAAGTCCTCCAAAAAGTAAATTACAAGTAAATGTTTTAGCATTGAAATGTACTAAAACACCAAAGTGAAAGTATTGATAGTGAAAAACGGTTCCTGCAAATCACTGATGTATTAACATGAGTTACATGGTAACTTATCAGTAATAAAAAGCCCCAAAACTTGAGGTGTAAAATGAAACAAATGGAGAGGGTATTTTGTTCCTAGATCATATGCTCCTCTACTCTACAGGTTAAGAAAATCTCTAAAATGTTGGCCAGTTGTCCTAGAATTGCCATTTTTCGGAGCACTTTGGCTCAAAGAAATCTCAGGTTTAAAGTGCGTTCAGTGCGATTTTTACTTGATGAGGGCAAAATGCATCTAATTGATCTGATATTGAATGTATAATCTGAACGTGTAGAGTCAAAAGCAACTATAGCTGTCAGATAAATTAAATGTAGTGGAGTAAAAAGAACACATTTTCTTTCTGAGAGGTAGTCAAGGTAATGATGAAAGTCTCAAACAAAGTACCGGTCCTTTAAAACGGCACCAAGGTATTTTAGTAAATGTCCTCTCTGTTGAGACCCGGTGATGTTTCTGTTTGTGCTCTGATGGGGAGGGAACTTCAAACGCTGCTTCAGACGTGACAGTCCACGGTTAAGAGGGAAGTCGAGGGATTAAAAATGGAACAAGGCCGGAAGAGTCTGGGTGAGATTTTTATTTCACGCACGAAAAGAGAGCCTCTTCCTCTGGTGGCGCCAGTCCTCTGCCACTGTTCCATTTCCTCTTCCTCCTTCTGGTCTGTGTGTGCAGAGTACTCCTCCTCCTCCTCCTCTGTGGCCGAGCCTCAGTGACCTCCATACACCCAGACCTTCATCCTCTCCTCTGGTGATGCAGTTTGTCTGTCAACTCGTCTAATCTCACCTCCAGCTCTCTGCAAAAGACTAGAGTTGCAATCGTTAATCAATTCATTGACAAGTAGAACGCTGAGAGGAAATTAATCAGCAACCATTCATCATTTTTCAAGCAAAAATGTTGAACATTTGATGGTTCCAGGTTCGTAGATGTGAGAATGTTCTGCTTTTCTTTGTCTTTTTTTAATTATAGTAAACTGAATATATTTGGGTTTTGGACTGTTGATGCCACATTAAGCCAGAGGAAATTGTGATGGGCATTTTTCACTGCTTTCTGATATTTTACATGATGTTTTTATATATATATATATATATATATATATATATATATATATATATATATTATATATATATATATATATATATATATATATATATATATATATATATATATATATATATATATATATATATATATATATATATATATATATATATATATATATATATATATATATATAGCAGGAAGGAGGGCATACATATACATATATATATACAGTGGTGTGAAAAAGTGTTTTCCCCCTTCCTCATTTCCTGTTCCTTTGCATGTTTGTCACACTTAAGTGTTTCGGAACATCAAACCAATTTAAACAATAGTCAAGGACAACACAAGTAAACACAAAATGCAATTTGTAAATGAAGGTGTTTATCATTAAAGGTGAAAACAAATCCAAACCATCATGGCCCTGTGTGAAAAAGTGATTGCCCCTAAACCTAATAACTGGTTGGGCCACCCTTAGCAGCAACAACTGCAACCAAGCGTTTGCGATAACGTGCAATGAGGCTTTTACAGCGTCCTGGAGGAATTTTGGCCCACTCATCTTTGCAGAATTGTCCTAATTCAGTTACATTAGAGGGTTTTCGAGCATGAACGGCCTTTTTAAGGTCATACCACAACATCTCAATAGGATTCAGGTCAGGACTTTGGCTAGGCCACTCCAAAGTCTTCATTTTGTTTTTCTTCAGCCATTCGGTGGTGGACTTGCTGGTGTGTTTAGGATCATTGTCCTGCTGCAGAACCCAAGTTCGTTTCAGCTTGAGTACACGAACAGATGGTCGGACATTCTCCTTCAGGATCTCTTGGTAGACAGCAGAATTCATAGTTCCTTTTATCACGGCAAGTCTTCCAGGTCCTGAAGCAGCAAAACAGCCCCAGACCATCACACTGCCACCACCATATTTTACAGTTGGTATAATGTTCTTTTTATGAAATGCAGTGTTCCTTCTAGCCAGATATACTTGGACACACACCTTCCAAAGAGTTCCACTTTTGTCTCATCGGTCCACAGAATGTTGTCCCAAAAGTCTTGGGGATCATCAAGATGTGTTCTGGAGAAATTGAGCGAGCTTTGATGTTCTTTTTGCTCAGCAGTGGTTTTCTCCTTGGAACTCTGCCATGCAGGCCATTTTGCCCAGTCTTTTCCTGATGGTGGAGGCATGAGCGCTGACCTTAACTGAGGCAAGTGAGGCCTGCAGTTCTTTGGACGTTGTTGTGGGGTCTTTTGTGACCTCTTGGATGAGTCGTCGCTGCGCTCTTGGGGTAATTTTGGGCGGCCGGCCACTCCTGGGAAGGTTCACCACTGTTCCATGTCTTCGCCATTTGTGGATAATGGCTCTCACTGTGGTTCGCTGGATTCCCAAAGCTTTGGAAATGGCTTTATAACCCTTTCCAGACTGATAGATCTCAATTACTTTCTTTCTCAATTGTTCCTGAATTTCTTTGGGTCTCGGCATGATGTGTAGCTTTTAAGGATCTTCTGGTGGACCTTACTGTGTCAAGCAGCTCCTATTTAAGTGATGCCTTGATTGTGAACAGGTGTGGCAATAATCAGGCCTGGGTGTGGCTAGAGAAATTGAACTCAGGTGTGGACAACCACAGTTATAGTATGTTTTAACAAGGGGGGCAATCACTTTTTCACACAGGGCCATGATGGTTTGGATTTTTTTTCTCCTTTAATAATAAACACCTTCATTTACAAATTGCATTTTGTGTTTACTTGTGTTGTCCTTGACTTTTGTTTAAATTGGTTTGATGTTCCGAAACACTTAAGTGTGACAAACATGCAAAGGAACAGGAAATGAGGAAGGGGGCAAACACTTTTTCACACCACTGTATACATATACATATACATATATATATATATATATATATATATATATATAATTTTGTAACCTTTATTTATCCAGGTAAGTCGATTGAGAACAAATTCTCATTCATACAGTTCCACATTCATACCTGGAAGCTGCCCAGTACAACCCCAGTCTGATCTGCTGGCCGCAGAGCAGCTCCACTGGAGCCGTTGGGGCTAAGCCTTGCTCAAGGGCACCTCAGTGGTGACAATGAGGGAGGGACAAGAGGTAGTAAAAGTAGTAAAGGGGTCACTTTCCCCACCCAGATTTTATCCTGTCGGTCTAGGGATTGAACCAGCGACCTCCTGGGTCCCAGGCTTCTTTAACCTTTAGGCCACCACAGCCCAGCATCGAGCTAGCAGCCAGCCGGAGCACCAAACAGACGCAGCAGTGGATAGCGATCGGTTCGGTGTGGTGATTTTGCTGATATTAATCACTGAACTTTTCCTCTTATTTTTTTTTTATCAGTTTGTTCTGCTCAGCCCAAAGATGACTCACAACTCGTGACTGGCTGCATGTCAACAAGTGGATCATGTCATTCCAGGCTTTGCACGATTTTTTTTTCTGTTTAACGATTTTTTGACTTAGAAAACAATCTCAACTTATTTAGGTCCACTTAATATCTATTGCTTTTTCTAGAGCCCAGTTGTCATGGAGACAGATATGTTGACATGGGAGCTAAGTAGATATCTTACTTGGGGTTGTTTAGTTAAACGATTTCCAAGGTCAAGGCTGATAAACATTAATGCTTGATTTCGGGTTTGATTGGTGTCACATAGGTTGCTCATGGTGTCTGGGCAACAAGACTTGTGTGCGTACACAGGATTTATTCTTGTTAATGAAATATAAGAATAGAATTAAGTGCATGTACACATGATTCTTACCAATCTTTTGAAGGGGACTGGAAATGGTTGTTTACAAACCATCAAAACACAGTTATCTGTGAACTATGATTACTAAGGATTGTTAGACCAATCATTTGATTATAAGTCAACAGTTTTAGTCATTTTTCAAGCAATAATTTCAAATATTTTCTTGTCTTTGGGATTTGGACTGTTGACAAAAAGACAGCTTGGGCTCTGAAGAATCATGATTGCCATTTTAACACTTTCGTAGACTGAACAATCAAGAAAATCATTCGATTGCAAAAAAATAAAAATAAAAAGTTAGCTGCAGCCTTACTGTGAACTACACTGGGTTTACATGTGTACTAAAGCATCTAATCTAAGTAAAACCCAGAACAAGTCTTTTGATATCACTCTGGTTCCAGATTTTACTCCTATTCCTTTTCATAGAACTCATACACCTGCTTCTTGTGTCGTCAAAAAAAAAAGGACCTGCCACACAAACATCCTTATAAATCACTTTTCTTTATTTAAATCAGCGTTAGGCAGTTATGCTATGAACACAGGAAAATAAAAAACAAAAACAGTGACAAAAGAAAGACATTAACTCATGAGATCCAGTTAACATTAACTGCACTTGGCACTGGATAGACGTTCATGGAAAGAGGAAGAAAAAAACAAAACAAAACACATTTTTCATACTCAAAGTAGAAGTGCCTCCAGTAATCATTAAGTCAACCGTTGGGGGGGCCAAAGACTGGAGAACTTAAATACGGTCTCAACAGTATTTCAACGTCGATAAAATACCGTTTTATTTTGTCCCACTTTTGTGGTGCTCTGCGCCCAGATTCAAATCGATCTCATCGCCAACCCGCGACTGCCTCCGTGCTGTGGTGGATCTGAAGGAATACGACGGGTGAGGTGCTATGTTGTCGTCAGTTTGTAATATTGCTACAACTGCTCACACCCGTTCATTCAGCTTGAGATTTACACAGAGAGAGGAGGCAGAGGCGAGGCTGTCTGATGAGGAACAAATAGCATCACTCCCACTCCGCCCCCCCTCCCCCCAACATCCTATCATCGTGTCACCGCCCACAAACTCCAAAGTACTGCCACACACCCGATGTCGAACTCAGGGGCTTTCCTTTGTGTATTTGTCCCTTTATAAATCAACCATCGATTCTTCAAAAAACTAAAAACGTGGAGCAACTTCGGTTACCACAATACACTCCATTTACAATGGTAGTAGTGCACAGCAACAAAAGAAAATGTCAATGGAAAAAAAAAAAAAAAAAAAAAAAAAATGAACTCCAACAAAAAAAAAAAGGAAAAGCACAATAAAAAGAAATCCCTCTCCCAGAAAAGAAAAAGTCATATTATTTTATAAAAAACAGACATAAAAATGTGATCAGTTCTCGCTCACCTGGAACAGATGCTGAAAGCGGCCCGTGGCTGTTTGTGGTGGACCCTGATTGTGATATTACAGATTTACAGAAGCTTTGCATCAATTTATCCCCTTCCGGGAGGTTTAATCAAGGGAGGAAACTCAACTTCCTAAAAACACTCACTGCAGCGGCTGGTGGGTTAACCCGCCAAGTTTAACTCACAACAAACCTATTTGGAGGTTAACAAGCAGAGTTATTAACATTTCCCACCCTGGTTTTAACCTTCAGTGAAAATCGGATTCAAAAATACACCAGAAGGGCAACATTAACCTTTTCGATTCATGGTTTAAGTAAAGGTGGGTTTTCAGTGTAAAATCTGCAAAGATGGAATTGGTTCTCGTGGGCTTGCAAGGAAAAGCGTGAGCCAATTCCAAACGAGGAGAGAAGAAAGGCAGAGGAGAGAGAAGAGGAGGAGGAGGAGGAGGAGGTGACGGCCTGACTCCCTCTGATGTTTGAGTAGTATCAAGAGCCGAAAGAGAGAAGAAGAGGGATAAATAGATATATACTCTGCGATGTGGGCGAGAGGGGGATCGTGTATGTTATGTTGTGTGTGTGTGTGTGTGTGTGTGTGTGTGTGTGTGTGTGTGTGTGTGTGTGTGTGTGTGTGTGTGTGTGTGTGTGTGTGTGTGTGTTCTGTCCGTCCAGTGCTTTATCTGACGGTGACTCCGAGTTTTTCCAGCACGTGGACTCCTTTCTCCTGGTACTCCTCACGGGTCAGCCAGAAGTTGTCCTTGTCCTTCATGATGTCGGCCAGCACGGCTCCGCCCAGGAACACCATGTGCTTTCGCCTGGGAGGATCCTCGATCCGGATCTTAAATTTCTACAAGACAAGGGGACACGGAGACGTAAAAAGACGGCCCTATGTAGCCAACGAGTAGTCCAAGTTATTACATTACATATACATTATTATTGTCATTACAAAATAATTCCTATTTATGTGACGTAAAACCGGATAGAATCTATCACTTTATTTGATTATTTGAATGATCTATCCGATAGATCATTCAAATAATCAAATAAAGTTCTATTTAGGTTTTTGCTAAAATTGCCCATAATGAGACAATGAGCAGTAGTGACAGTAGTTTGCCACAGGTCTGATGTTAATAATAATACTACATTTTATTTATGGGCACCTTTCATAGCACTCAAGGACACCTTACAGTTAAAACAGCAAATATAATTAAAACAAATACATTGAGATAGAAAAAGCTTGAGATAGAAATTTAAGAGAAAGCAATCTATCCATGTTTTATGATGGAGAGTGGAGTCATGTGGGTTTTGAGGGAGGTTTTAGAGGTGGGTAGAGACTCTATGGTGGATAGCGAGAGGCAGTTCCAAAGGCGAAGGGCAGAACAGCTAAAGGCTCTAAACCCCATTGTGGACAGGTGGGCAGGAGGAGTGGAAAGCAGTGAGGAAGAGGAGGATCGGAGAGTACGGGATGGAGTGTGGGCCTGAAGGAGTTCAGAGAGGTATGGAGGAGCGAGATTATGGAGGGCTTTGAAGGTGATGTTGCCAACTGAAACTCCACAAAAGAAGGATTAAACAGCCTCCTGCATGAGCGATCCACTTTCAAAACAATCCCAATTTTAAATTTATAGGTGGTGCATAGCCCCAACAGCCTGCAGTCAATAAAAACATTACATAACTAACATGACCGCCAGCAAGAAACAAATATTTACCACCTCTGAAAATGAAACTTAAGACATGCAAATACCCTGCTAGTGTTTGTATATTAAAATCAAAATATGGAATTGGTGCCATGGCTAATATTAGAACAATTGTCATAATTACGGTGCCCAAGGTGGCTTGGCTCAAATATTAAATAAATCCCAAAATGGCTGGAGGGACTAATTTTTGGAGTAAAACTTAAAACTCCTGACTGAACTGGGTTTGAAACAGAAAAAAAAAAAAAAATTCAGGGAACAAAACTATATGTGTATATTATTGTAACAGTGTCATGTTGTTACTGGATATGCGATATTTTGTATGAGGATATTAATAGAATATGTAGAATTTTGACATTAAATATTAAGGACATACAGTCCTTCCACCTGAATTAGTATCGGCAAATTTCTTTGGCCACATGGGAAGCTGTAAACACAATACTGTATTGACGAAATGTATCACCTTCTGAAGTTGAAATAGTTCAGATATTACCAAACAGTCGCTATTTCAACATTCAGTAGATAGGGCAAAATATTAGCTTATCTATTTGTTAGTCTTTCTTTTGGGAAGTTACACATTCACTCTCCTTTAGCTCAGTTTTGGTCTCCACCAACAAATTTAGGGTCATAAAACTTAGAGATGCTAAAAAAGGCTCTGGAAAGCTGAAGGAAACTACAAACTACAGCATTGGTGGGTGATAATTATCTGTGGGTTTATCACTATGAGCGACACATTACACATAATTCGATCTTTTGTTAATGTCAAAATATTAGTGCAGCTTTAAAAAGGGATAATTCACTCAAAATCAGCTTAAAAAAAAGGTGCCTTCACTTTAGGTCAGATATAACTTACTGACAAGTTTTTAGGATGGGAGAAGCATCAAGACATCAATACAAACTTCTCAAACCACTCCTGCCGCATAAACCACTTCTCTGCGCTCTCTCCGTTCCAAACACTCATATTTTCACCAAATAGGGCAAAAGCTAGGCTTCTGTTGGGTGCTCACGTGGCTAGTTGTCTAAACAGAGTTGTAAGCAACAAACAAACAGATAAAAAGGTGCATGTTACAAATGAAGGTAGTGTATTAAACCATATTGTGAGTGTTTGGAAGATCAGCCGGAGCTTATAGCTGATTAGCAGTGAACTGGAATATGCAACAGGGATGATTTTAAAATCCCCCGCCTTCCTCCATTGAAACGGACAGAAATTCAAGCTAAACACTATGAAAGAGTAAACTACAAACTTCCTAACAGCCATTTTTCTAATATTTAGTATAAAAAGTATTTGGGGATTTTGCTAAAAAAATTAATTAATAAATAAATAAAAAAGGTCCTCTGTCTCGTTACAAATTGCAAACATTTGTTACTTTTCATGAAAGATATATGTGAAAACACTATCACTACATATAAAGACATAATGACTTGCGTTTAAACGTATGAGTCATCTGTAGACTTTTGTTTACAAAATAGCGCTGAGTAAAATCATCAGGGTCTTTGGGATTATGAAGCGGAAATGTAAGTAATGTAGGGATATTTTTTCCTAAACAAATATTTATCATTGGGAAGTGAACCCCACATACAGTATGTTGTTATGAAAGTGCTCCGTTTAAGTTAAATGAATGTCTGTTGACATCTATCGCCCCCTGGTGGTGGTCTACGTACACTGCACCAGTCTGAGACCAAACACGGTGGTAAACTTTGCTCTAAACCTCGCGGACGTGTACAGAGACAGACACGGTTGAAGTAGTAACTAGACATAATTCAAGGTGTCTAATGTATTCCGCTGTGAACTCTCAGTGTGTGGGATTTAACCTCATCAGGACAAAGGGAATACTGTCAGGTGTCGGTCACCGTTTGCACACTAAACTGGCCCAAATATGTTCCCTGCGGTTAGTTGCAGCTCTCTGGCACTTTACTGCTCTCTCACATGTGGCAAACCCCGCCCAGGCCAACTTAAACAAACCCAGAGCATCAGCTGGAAATACTACTTCACACCAACCGAGAGGCCAGGTGCAGTAAAACCAGACAGAACGTTCAATGACACACTGCTTCTTTTAGATGACAGTGGTCGCAGTGCAATTGGCACTAATCAAATTCTAATTTGAGCTCAAATTAATTTAGCGTGACCTGTTTTCAAAGTCAAACTGTAAACCACATCTGAGCCGTTTTAGCTCAGAGTCCTTCCGTGATGCGCTTCACACAGTCAACAGCTAGAACTACTGTGTCAATGAGGCGTTGTAAAAGGGTTGATATCTCACCGAAAGCTTGTCCACGTCTCCCTTGAGCACACGTTCCAGGTACAGCTGCTTGAGTTCCCTCTCCAGCCGAGAGGGCAGGCCCGGGTACATAGTGGATCCTCCTGATAACACGATGTGTTTGTAGAACTCAGACCTGATGGCGGGGAGACAGAAAGAGGGTGAGAGCAAGAAGAGACCCAACAACACGCAGATAAGAAGAGAAGTAGCAGCGTTGCTAGTTTCCTTCCCCAACGGGAAGTTTTCCCATTTTAAGTCGACAAACGTTGAAAATGAACTTCGAGGGCAGATTTAAGTCCCTCAGTGACTTAAGGTATATTCTACAAAATACAGCATTCAACTCCAACAGCAAGGAATACATCATGATAATCTATTTTCTTGTACATTTCCACTCATTAAGATACCCAAATATCAACGTTCCTCCTTTCAATACACAACTCTTTGATGTCTAAAACCCTCTATTGCTTCAGTGGGAGCACTGTTGGGCGACACCACCATCTTGCATGTCTCCGGCTGTGTGCTGGGGCTTGTTAATGTTGTGTAGTAATGTGTGCTAGTACAGCATACATTGATGCGTCTTTAAAATCGGCACCGGAGTGCACCCGTACGCTTTCGTTGGCCTCACCTGGTGTCTATATCGGCTGCCTGGATGGTGTTGAAGAGGAGCTCCGCCACTCCGACACCCTCCACGTTGATGAGGTGGGGCTGGAACAAAGCCTCGGGGGCCTCAAACCGCTCTCCTCCCACCTTGATCACGCGACCATCTGGCAGCTGGAGATGTGTGGGAGGGAAGAGATGAAAATAGACGGAAAAAATAAAATATGACACCACTGAAGAAGTAGGACTTAATATGTGACTCAATAGTCATAAATCCTGAATGTAGGAGTTGAAAATGATACTACTCAATGGTTGTTTTCAATGTATGAAAGGATGTCATAACTTCGCAATAAACCCTTTTAAAAGAAAAATATATGCATGTCTTGTAGATAAAATCCTCCAAGACTCTGATAGTGTTGTACAGCAAGTTGAAGCACAGTGTGCAGTGTGTAGGCTCCAAACTGAGTAGAGTGAATGCGTGTGTGTGTGTGTGTGTGTGTGTGTGTGTGTGTGTGTGTGTGTGGACTATAAAAAGGCTTCATTCAGCGGAGGGCAGTGGGAGGAAGCAGAGCCCAGCCACTGCCATAAAGTGGCTGCACAGGAAATGATGTAACGCACAGTTCAGGGCCCTTCGGCCACAGTTACATTGCCCTCCTTGTTTTGGCACACAAAACGATACTTACACATCCATGTTCACACACCTACACACACACGGTCGCCTACACTAACCCAAACACACACGGTCAGTGAGCTCTGAGACACAACATGTGCTCGGTAAGGCGTGCAGTAACACAGACTTCAGGACCTGCGTTTAGATTCTGTGGTTCCCTCTGCAGGGAAAATGGCCTTGGAAAGAAAAGCAAGTCTGGTGGAGGAGCTCGGCACCCCCATATGTTTGAGTCCCAGAGAAAACAGTTAGTCAGCAGCACTGCCCTGTCCTAAAGCAGCCAACAGAACCAACAACAGGCATGTGGTAGGCTACTTAGCTCAGTGCAGAAACAGATTTAGTTACCCCATTAGTTTTGATTACTTCAAAATACTGCCACTTTTGAATAACAAATCCTTTGGGATCCCTCCCATTCTGCGATGCTATTTTGAGCAGAAATGTAAAACTTGTGTGCAACTCATTTTACCAAAAAAAGTAGGGCTGGAAATATGTTGCCATTTAACGGTGAAATGGCCAACGTATTTAAAAAAAAAAAAAAAAACCAACAGCTGCTTAATGTGTCTAACAAACATGGATTTTTCCATTTTTGGAGTAACCTCAATGTTTTTAGCAGTTATTGCACATCTGTATCCGAAAGACGTTATTTGTCCTCTTTATCCTTATATTCAGTCTCAGAGTGTCCTGACTGGTTTTCTTGAGTTAATGTCTCTGATTTAGTTCATTCCTCTATTTCTTCAAAGGGAGTTCTTTTTTATTATTGTTTTATGGTATATTTATTAGATAGGTGACATGGCATGCTGCCTCACGATCGTCCAAGGGGAGACATGTTGGGAGTTTAATAAAACTGCAGAAATTATTTATCGTGTCTTTATTGAAATGTTTGGGCTTGCTACTGTTACGTTTCTCATTTTTGTCCAGTTCCTTTTTTTCCCCCCCTATTTGATGCCGACTGAGTGAATAGTGCACAGAATGTCCATGCGAGGGCAGCAACTCGCTTTTAAGTCTGGCTTCACACTGGCTGCTGTGTCTGCACACTTGATGAAACGACAATCACAAACACCAGGTTACAGTTTTAGCTCAGCAACAGTTAAACAGCTCAGTGAAATGACCCTTACAAACAAAAAGCCACATCCTAAACTTTTTACGTATTAATAGAGTGCCTGTACCGACAATCTGTGCACTGATGCTGTACATGTAGCTCACTTCTGGTAGCTTTTATTAAAATAATGTTCTATTAAATGTGAACCTAAGCAGATTTGTCAGCGTTTAATTATGTTGAAAATTAAAAAAACATGAATATTTACGGTGTACGATTCCACCAGCACGGTGGTCTCCAGGGCCAGCTTCTGCTCCTGCTCGATGTTGTAGCCCACGTAGCACAGCTTCTCCTTCATCATACGCACCGTCTCAAAGTCTGCAGAGTGGTTGAAGGCATAACCCCTCAACAACAACAACTGCACCCAGAGAGGGAGGAAGAGGATGGTAGAGAAATAGCAGAAAAGAGAGGAAGGTCAGAAGCCTAATTCTTTTGAGTTACCACTGAAGTATACATTCAAATAATAATTAAACAAGAACTAGTTAAGACCCTGTTACTTCCTTTTACAAAGAAGATGATGCCAATTTCCCCTTCCTAAACAGCAACAAGACTAACAAGATTTCTATTTTTGTTAAATTATAATTCTAGCCCATGTAAAGAGACTGGACTGACACGTATTTGTTTTAATACAAATGCAATAAATTATGAATCAAGTAGAACAATGGCTCTCTTGTGCATTATGATAGTGCAGCACCACTATGTCCTATTATCTAGAATCTACTATCTGAAGATCAATCCACATAATGTTTTTTTAAAACAATCAAAATGACACATTCATACAGTATATACTCTACTGTATATACAACTACATTGTTTGCACTGCTAGTTTTGGTTGAGTTCTTTGCTACTCTGTCTCGCCCTGTCATGACTGACTGGATACCTTGATGAGGTAGCGGGTGATGTCCCTGCCTGCGATGTCCAGGCGTCTTGTCAGGTGAGGCAGGCTGAAGCCCTCATACACTGGACAGATGTGTGTCACACCATCACCCGAGTCCACCACCACACCAGTCAGAAGGCCTAAAACACACAAACACACACACACACACACACACACACACACGTTAATAATCAACGTGACATCATGTATGTAAACATACACAGCACTTTCTAAAGCCAAGTGGTGTGTTGTGCTGTACGAATTTTGATCTATTCGCGTGTATGTCTACGCTGTATACAGCGAACAGGTTGTGTTTAGTAAAAGAAGAATGGGATGGTTGGGTTTAGTAAAAGAAGAATGGGATGGTTGGGTTTAGTAAAAGAAGAATGGGATGGTTGGGTTTAGTAAAAGAAGAAATCCACGGTTGGGTTTAGTAAAAGAAGAAATCCACGGTTGGGTTTGGTAAAAGAAGAAAGCCACGGTTGGGTTTAGGAAACGTGACACGCGGGACACGATCCCCGGTCTCCTGGGTGAAAGTCCTGTGCTGTTTGACCCATCAACCAACCTCCCTATGCAGATTTTCGGGCTTTCATACTACTCGCTACCATAGTCGCTCTTAGTGCCACGTCATTTTCTCAGGAGAACTTGGCGTAAATTGACACACAATCCCAAGGTAAAGTAAGTCAATGGAGGCCAAATGGCGTTGATAAACACGCTAAAAAGTGATTATGTATCTTGATAACAAGCCAAAATGGCATACGAATTGGCGTGTCATAAATACGGCACTTATTGAGATCAGTCTGTTAATAATCTACAATTCTACCAAGCTAGGTGTGTTTGTGTCCAAGTTTTGTCCAGTGTGTGCTTTGGGCTACTTATTGTTATCTTGCTGTTGGCTGGGTAAACAAACAAATCCTGGAAAGATAACACATCTAATGTAACAATTAACTGCTAATAACAGCTCAGTGTGTAATAGACTCCGATACAAAATGAGTGAGCAGTGCACAGACCTAATGCAGGGCTCGGTGTTCAAAACTGAGTCGGAGTCTCGGTGTAGGGGCAAACAGTTTCAGAGTTCATCTAATCCCGCTTGAAGCACCACACAGGTGGGGTTTAACTAATCCCAACACTTTAGATAATGTTAGGATATCGTGTCAGTGGAACAGTGTAAAGTGATGTTCACGAGACAGTCTAGACTTTCTGGTGTAAAGAATAACACGTCTGGTATCCAAGTAGTGTCATAAAACAAATCTTTGCACAAACTATTTGACAAAGGTGTGGTAGTTAAACACTGCCACACCAGAATTTTCCCGCAATTAAAATGAGAAGTCTTCTGTCGCTGAGCTGCTGAACTACTAATAATTTACCCGTCATAACATACAAGATACACTTCTGGTGTCAGGGGAAATCAAATTTGTGGGTGAGAGGTTTGTTGGAATAGGACACCTGGAAAACTCTGTGATATTGAAACTTAGACTTGCAGCCCAAGCAGGCATGTTGGACTTCCTACCTTGGGCATACAGCGTCAGCACAGCTTGTATAGCAATGTAGACTCCTGAAAACTGGTAGGTCTCAAACATCACCTGTAGGAGAAGCCAGAAAACGTCAGACAGCAGTACAATTACTTGCTGATGAAAACAGTACAGCTGGGAACACATGCAAAACAAAAAAAACATTATCCTTAATGTATAAAGTCTATACTTTGATTAACTGGATATAGAGTGAATGAGTATAGTGTAACATTCATCAGTGATACAGAGTAGAAAAGATCTTCAAACCCATAGTAAGAAATGCATAAACTAGCAAATTTCCCCTTTTTGTTGTTCCCTTCACACAAGTACAAAAATACTGTCAAGCTGTACACACACAAAAATAAATGTCAACATACTTCAATGATTTTTTCGCGGTTCTTGGTGGGGTTCATGGGCGGTTCGGTCAACAGGATCTTGCAGTTGCGGGAGTCGATGTTGAGCTTCTCTGGGCCGAAGGTGTAGTCCCACAGGTGCTTCATGTCATCCCAGTTCCTGACGATGCCGTTCTCCATGGGGTAGTTGACCTCCAGCATGGAGCGCAGCTCGCTGGCCTCGTCCCCCACCATCAAGTCCTGGAGGGAGAGGTCAAAAGGTCAACAGGGATAAATACTCCCGACGTTGTTGCAATGTAGCCCTCCACATCTGAAAGCCAGTTGGGATCATTCAGGATCAGAGCGTGGGGATGAGCACTGAGTATTGGATGAGGGCAATAAAATCAGTCATTTCAACTTGTCCCTTTGGCCTGCTAGTCTCATGAAATCAAAGAAACTGGATCATCCGGCCGAGTCCTCGGTCAGATGGCAACAGCTGCATTAATGTCCTCGCCCAAAGTAGTTTTTTTTTTTAAAAACTACTTTAAAAACTCAGTTACCCAGCATGCAAAACAAGCCATTATTTACCATGCATCTACACACCTGGAAACACTTGTGTTTCCCTCTAGCTACAGTAAACCACTTGTTTTAGCACCATTCAACTAGCTGCATGCAAGGCAGCCTGGCAATGTAAACAACCGCTGGGTTAGAGCTCAGTGTTAGCCACACAGTCAAGCATCTCACGTTCCACTTGGACACATCAAAAGCCTAGTGAAGGCAGCCATTTTATGGGTTCATCCGGTGTGCTTTGGCATTAACAAAGTACCAGTCATAGGCATTGCCTCCATGTGGTCTCAATTAAATAAAAAAAAAAAAAAGGGAAAACAGATGTGTTTCCGTCTCCCACTTTCAGCTGTCTGCCAGGCACCCTCAAGCGTGGACACTTCCTCTGCACTTGTAAAGGTAAAACACCCAGAGATACTAAAGCAAATGCTCTAAATTAGACAGACGTTCCTTAAATAAGATATGTTTGTGGTGTCATCACAGTGAGGTAAACAGATCTGTGATGCACAGGTACACAACATTTATCATTTAGCACCAAGCTTTCTAGCTGCAGCTGACATTTTGGTTCTTTTTAACAGAAAACTGTTGTGATTATCTTAGTCCTTAAATAGCAGCAGGATTGAGCGGTGGGGGTGGGGGATGTATCTGTCGGGATGCGCCAGCAGATCGGCCTCTGAAAATGGAATCGGTCCAAAATCTCTTTTAGCACTCCATCGATAACAGCTGGCCTATGATTCATCACAGCCATTTCTGCAACACTTTCAGCCTGGAGAGAGGAGTGCATTAACGTGAGGGCTGTATATCTATCGCACTTTCTGCCACTCATTTGGCAAACACTCAAACTCAATGGCAACTAGTTGGGATGTAGAAGAATGGGATCATTGTGTGAGTAAGAAAACACGATAGAAAACGAATGAAGAAAAGACACTGGACACAAAAACAAACCCATCTAAAACAAAGAAAGAGTTTAATTTGGTTGAGCTCAAAACATTACACAACTCTCCGGAGCAGGCAAGTACAGGAGGCACACACCAACCTGAACTTACCATCTTCTGGGCATTCTACTTCATCGGGAGGGAACAAAACATGGAGGAAGAGGAAGGTAGATAAAAAAAAAAAATATATATATATATATATATATATATAAAAATGAATAAACAAAAGAATTGGAAAGAACAGGAGAAATATATAGGCTTCATGAAAATAATTGGAAACGGTCATGAATTTAGACTTCAGCTGCATAATCAACAGATCTTTACCCAGATTCCACGATCTATTCAATATTTCACATTTGCAGGAATGCACTAGAGATACTGTAGTTGGTACTGGGAGGATGTCGACAACAAGCTGGTGTAGCTTGTGGTTAGAAGATTGATTCTGTTATGTAACAGATGTCATAACTGAAGGACTCTTACTGGAGCTCACTACACAATGATAACAGATCCTTTAGAGGGGGAATTAGACACTCTGTGGCTTTGACATAGTGCTTACATTAGAAACTGACTCTGCTCTGTTGCGCGCAATTTCATATCGTCTTGCTTTTTCACACATTAGCAGGTTCTATTTTTTGTCTTATCAGTGGTTTCCTGACCAGGTTCAAACTTCAAAACCAAGACTTTCTTTCATTCCAGCCACATCAGGTGGAGGACCAGTTCGTACCTTGATCTCAATGTTTCCGACTTTGGCTGTCGAGCGAATAATGGGCCTCCCAACAAGCGCAGGGAAGATTTGCTCTGGGAAGTTGGAGCCTGCATAGCCGCACTTGACAAACTAAAAGAGAGAGAGACAAGAAAACCAGAGCACAGAGGAAGTGATGTGAGGAAATACATTTAAGTACCGATGAGATAAACTGTGCAATAAAGCCAGCCGTCACTGTCATCCTGCTGATAACAGTGGGCTTAATTAGCATTCAGAGAGAGATAAAAATGTAACCCCCGACGCTACAGTGTCGGAATCTCCGTGTGTGTGCGAGTACCATCATCTACGGCCAGCGCCTTCTTTACATGTCTTCTCCAGCACAAAGGTAGTAAACATCAAATGTATTTGTTTTTTAAGGCTGATCCTTAGCTTTTAATCAAGAAAAAATAAACATACAATTTTGGTTAATTTCATCTTAAAATCCTTTATTTTATTAATAAACAAATATTATAATTTATGAAAAAATCCCTAATAGGAAGTTAGTATGAAGTTCCTGGGTCATCAATGTTTCTTATTCTTATAAAGTCCTATCAGAAATCTATATATTTTTTTAGAAAACATATAGCCACAGAGACAATCGTTAGTACTGTGTGGAGTGGACATGAAAAACAAGCAGGTCACTCAGCTATAAAAGTTACATGAGCTCAAAGAATGGTATCATTGAACTGTAAGACCAGGAAAAGATAGCAGCTATAAGCTGTATCATGGTATTGTCTTAGTTTGAACGCTGTTGTGTTAACATTTTGCCCCAGTGCTAACACCTTTTCCCGTGCATGCAAGTTGCATACATTTATGCACAGTCCTTCCTCTGCAATGCTTTAATTTAATTTAAATTAATGTACGCCTGTTATCGCAATACTGCATGTTGGATTCTTCTGCCTTTGTACTTTTTGTGTGACCTCAAACAAAAAAAAAAAAAAAAAGAGAATGACTTACCCCCCCCTACCTCCCACACTGCTAGTGTGAATGAGTACATTCAAAGATGAGCCACAAAGCTAACTAACTAGATTAGACTTTTAGAATCCGTAAACAGTTCACTACCCCTATGCCCTGACCTAAAGTCTATAGCCCTAACAAAGGAATTTAGATAAAGATGATTGTAAGAGTAACAGGCGGAGTGACCTGATTCTGTCTCTAGTGCAATTTTTGGATTCTTTGATTAATTATCTTACGGAACCAGTTCAACTTCCGTGGTGAGTTTTAGTGGAAAATTGTGAAATTTACGAGTGAACCAAACAAGTCAGTTGTCTTGTTTAGCAGCTTGGTAGGATAGATGTTGCAAAGCAAGGTTTAACGTTCAGATTTTATAACTGACTATGAGGTGAAACAGCATGTATCAGTGCTCTGAAAATGTGCTGGTGATGTATGTGGCTGCGGTTTAGAATCGTCTCACTTCCTCTTGACTTCTCAGTTCAACCCTGACACAGGAGAGTTTTTTTTCTAGCTTTGCATAAGGCTCTGTAAAAAGTTACATCTAAAAAAGCCTTATTAGTCAGTAACATGCTGAGCCAACATCCTCTTTGACTGCTGGCAAGTTTTAGAAAGGAAGTCCTTACGATCCAAAAAGAGGCCGTATTACCTGTGTGCAATGAGTAATTCCTTAACGTAAACACAGATCAGCCAAGTGCATGTTATTTCTTTATTTCGGATCCCAGTTACTTAAAGCTAATGTTAGAAACTGGATGGGAGTAGAAACTGTTTGGCAATGGTTTTCATTACATAGCTATACGTTCATAAAGTATACGTCAACCCTCATCTGTCCATTAAAGTTATGTTCAAATAAAGCAGATTAAGAACAAATCTGCATATGAAAAAAAGGAATGGGGTGTGGTCTTTCCAAAGCCCAAAGACCTTGCTAACTGCACGTTAGGTGAAATTTCATATGGCGCTGTAGGAGGATGGCGACTTTCTGGGAGCCCCTGTACTAGTGTAAAGGTTATTTATTAGTTTCATATTAGACTGGTTTTTATTCATGGAGGTTGTCTATAGGCAGTAGTGAACTAGATTTGCTATTTACTTATTTTAATATGCCCCCTACATTTTCTACTTACTTTTAAGTTGTTTTCTTTTAATGAGCCTTCCAGCATTAGATTTTCACATTTGTGCCATACTCTATAAAGAGGTTTATAGGTATGCACAATATGAGGAAAATACGAGATAACGTTGTTGAATATCGCGATAACATTATTGTTTAGGATAAACAGATATTAAAATGTACTCTGTTCGCTTTTCTGCTGCTTTTAGTATACTGCACTAAATTATTTTCAACATTATTTTATTGAACAAATTGAACATGAACAGATCACATAGGGCACCAAAGTGCAGTTTTCTATTAATACTTAACTAAAAAAATCTTTGAGTGTCTTTGGCGATGTGTTTTAGCACAAGTTGATATCGCGATGACGACAAAAAAATTATTTAGATCTAGTTAGTACCTGTATAACCGGTGTGACAATACATTTTGAAATGTAACGTTATATCCGTGAAATTGGTGCTAGCTGCTGAACAGGGAAACATAAAGGTGGTTCATCATTAACCGGACACGGCCAACCGGACGTTGAGTATCAGGACACAATCTAGCTACTGTGCTTGATAAATAAACCAAATGTGCAACAGAAATACCAAATCTGAAAATCCGGCATCGTTTGCAAAACAAATCCCTGAAATGACCGACGCAGCTGCCAGACAGTGAACCAAACGCGAAAAAAAATTCTAGGATGGCGAAAGCATTGGGAAGGCATGACCCGCCCTATTCACCCTCTGATTGGCTAGCACTCGTTACCTGCTCTATTTGGGTTGGTTAGGTTTAGGCAAGAGGAGTGGGATTGCTCAGGGTTAGGGTAAGAATGTCATAGTAAGCCAATCAGAGGTAGAGTAAGGCGGGACATGCCTTCATAATCCTGGAAAAAGAATAATCGCTAACCAGACAGCCAGCTGTTAAATGCTAGCAGTAAATTAGCAGGCTAGCTAGCTGCCTTAGCTTCGTAACCGTCGGTAGCAAATGAGCAGTTACTCGTCAGCCTTAATTGTGCGTTTTATGCCGCTGTGAGAGATATAGCCAGATCGGTGTATTCAGCTTTTATACTGACATTTAAACCCACTCTACGTGCTGTTTCCGTGTCGGGTCTGGATGAATGAAAATTAGCTGGCTAACAGGCTAGCTAACTACCCTTCCACCCAGTTAACGCTAGCTAGCTTGGCCGCTGACAGCCCCACTTCCTGTTTCAGCAAATCGTTCGACATAACGACACCGTTTGCGGAGAGCCACGGATGGAGAGCGTGTTAAACCAAAGCAGCAAACTTACCCCGGTCCCATTATCACAGACTACCACTTTCCTTCCCTGGCTGTCCATTATGTTAAAGCCCAGTTGCCGCTGAACCTCCCTCAACTTTCTTCGGCAAGCCGGAAGGAAGACACACACCAACCCGGCGAGAGGAGGAAGGGTAGGGTGCTCATCCGGTGTGTGACAGAGCCGTTCAAATGTCAGTCACTCCCTCCAATAATGTTCAGCTTCAAACTCCTTACTTTTACAATCGCAACAAATGCATTGACTGCTTGCATTGCTAGAAACACAGTTTTCAAAGGTCCTGGATATGTGTATGCAGTGTAGGGCTGGGCGATATGGAGAATATCACGATATGTGTGACCAAATAGCTCAATATCTATACCGCAACGATATTGTAGTTGCCTATTGGTGCTTTCACAAAATATTTACACAATGAGATTTTTGATAAATAATCATCAGTAATGTGGATATAATGACTAAGTGGGTAAAGGCAAATAATACAACAGTTACAACAGTCTGGTAAGTTCAGAAAATGACATCACTTTACTGTAATGCAGCCTTTAAAACCAGGAAAAGACAACACTTATGCCATATTACGATATAACAATATCCAAAATCTAAGACGATATCTAGTCTCATATCACAATATAATATCGATATATTGCCCAGCTCTAACGCAGTGTAGCCTAATTCATTTTCCACATGCAACATGTAAAAAGAAGTGTAGTGTCTTGGAGACAAGTAGCCTCTCATCTGCCTAAAAATGTAAAATCCTTTCTCCCTAGAACAGTCTGGATCTTTAGAGCATGTATCATGGACAAATTATTAAGCAGAAAATGGATAATCTTGCAATTTTTGCAGTACTTATTTTTTATTTTAGTTTTCTCTTACTGTGTTTATTGTTATGCACCAAACACCCAGGCAAATTCATTGTATGTGAAGAGCTACTTATAACAATTTACCTACTGATTCTGACAAATAACTTGATAAAGCCTAATATAACACTTGATAGGAAACTGAAAAATTATCTACAGCATTTTTAGGAAAGTGTTGCATATATCATCATGCAAAGCATTTCTGTCCATTTGAATGAAGAGATAGATCAGTATATGCATTCAAGATTTGTAATATTAGGCCATAAGTGAACAGTATTAGCAGATGCAACATGCAAACTAAAAATAATTAGTTTTTCAAACTCAGATTGTATACAGGACAAGTTTGATTTTTGCAGGATGATGAACATGCTACACCCTCAGTAATTGATCAGTTAATTAATAGATGTATGAAGGTGTGTAAACTGTAGACAGATGTGTGTTGCAGCTGAAATAATTGAGTTGTAGGGATGAAATAGAGGCATCCTGAAGCAGTTCAGTTGTTTTATTTTTTACTTTTGCTCACGCAGATTGTGGAACACTATTGATTGTTGTGGGGAAGAAAGCAGGTTAAAACGTGAATCAAAAGCCAAATGACCAGCTTTACTAGAGAACAATCGACAACCATATGATAAAATGAGAAGAAATCTCAACCTTTGAACATTTTCAATGAAAGAAAAATATTCTTTCACGCATCTTCATGAAGGCCACTTTACTTCCTCAGGTCTTATCAAACCATGCAGAAAGTACATTCTTTCTCCCATATCACTTAAGTATGTTATAACATTTGTCTATAATAATTTACCTTTTAAAAAATAAAAGACAAATAAGATGACATGTTTATAATTCATCAAAATAAACCACAACACACGACTTTAAGAAGAGTAATACTTGGTGTAAAACAAACACGATTAAAACGGCAGACCTGCTTTTCTTCCACATTGCAGATTATTGTAAATTGAAATGAACGCATGAGCTGATACATGTGGGGGGATTCTGCCTCTCGACTGACGGAACTGAATTTTTAGGCTAAAGACTGAAGATAGCCAAGCCAGCACAACGATGAACTCACTGTTAGAGTCCACAATGCCTCCTGTTTCTTTATAAGCCCTTCACAATCAACTTAAATCATCACATAGCCAACAAGGCAGTAAAGTGACACACCAAAAACACAGTAATAAATGACATGCAACAAAAGATATGTATTGATTGAGTCAAAATAAAATACAGTGTGTTAACCCTTACATACTCTTAATATTGTATACCTGCACGGTAGGCCCAAGAACACTCATAAGTGTCTATACCATAGACTGTTAAAATGAATGGACAGCGCATGTGTGACGTCACCCATTGGTTTGTGGAGATCTGCTATGAGTGAGTTTGCCGTTACGGGCGCAGCCATCCTGGTTGCGGGTGTGACGATTTTAAACGAGAGGGAGGAGTGAGGGAGGAGCTGCTTACACTCTACGTTACGTTACACACTTTCACTGGCCATCGCATCATAGCCACGCCCTAAAACACCCCCTGCTTTATCGCCGATTTAAAAATCAACGAGACCATAATTTAAAAAATGTACATCATTCTGTGTTGCAGAAGACTTAAAACTAGCGATTGAGACAATAAACTCATTATGAAAATGTTTACTGAGGTAATAAATCAAGTGAGAAGTGGGTCACTTTCTCATAGACTTCTCCAGAAACCGACCTCCTTTGGCAACCGCACGTGTCTCCCCTTGCTGGAATTCAGATAGAATGCAGGTTTAAGGCACTTCCGCATTTGCAGCTCTTCGCCAAACCGAATGTGTTGTCCATTAATATTAACGGTCTATGGTCTACACCAAATTTTGAACCACAGGTGCTTAATCCTTAATTAATGTTTCAGAGAGCGGGGAGAGTGTATCTTTTAGGTTCAACACCACTCGTTTATGGAGAAAAAAAGTCTACAATCACCCAATATCATGTCATATTTTACCTTAGACATGAAAACATAAGAGCCTTAATGATTTAGATAATATTTTATCAAAAGTGAAAATGGCAAGAGCATTCTGGGGATTGTTCTATCATTATTTATAACCCTAACAAGCATCAAATGCTGTCCTCACTGGGTTAGGGTTAACTCAAATCACTGTCTGCTTGCTCATCTTGGTAGACCAGATCAATGACCTCGCTGCCATAACTAGTGGTGGAATGTAAACTAAGTTAATTTACTCAAGTTCATTTCAGAGGGAAATACTGTACACTTTACTTCATTACATTAATTAGTTACTTTAGAAATTAAAACACATGTAGTTTATAAAATACAATGTTTTATTATAAATTAAACTACTCAACAATTTAAAGGCCTACAAGTCCAGCTGACATGATTAGACCATTAAACACTTATTAGTTGATTGACAGAACTGCTTTGATTGTTTCCAGTTTCTAAAATGTGAGGATTTTTCTGCATTGAGTACTTTTACTTTTAATACTTTAAGTACATTTTCCTGATGATACATACATACTTTTACTTAAGTTAACATTTTCATTGCAGGACTTTTATTTGTAACAGAGTCTATTCACAGTGTGGTATTAGTACTTTTACTTAAGTAAAGGATATGAATAGGGCTGCACAATTAATCGCAATTTTATCGAAATCGCAATATGGACTAGTGCAATATCCAAATCACAGGGGGGGAGGTAGGGGGCACAATATTTGTTAAAGGCAAAATATGTGTCAAACCATTCTGAATGAAGTATTGTGGTGCTGCAGAGACTTCACGGCCTACAATTCCTATCCTACAGACTAAAGAAAAAAATCTTTGTTTGGTACAGATCCTCGCAAAAATCACACTATAATCATTATAAGTTTTTAAGATTTAATATTAGTCAATGAAAATGAGAATAATGATACGAACTTGATCATTCCCTTCAATATTGTGAATCATATTACGATCGCAATATCAGTCAAAATAATTAGATATTTTCCTCATATCGTGCAGCCCTAGATCTGAATACTTCTTTCACCACTGGCTATAACCTCAATCACTGAAATGGCAGCTCAGGTAGCTTTATAGTCTTATGACCCCCCCAACTCCTCTTTTGAGCTCTGTTGGTTGGCGGGGAATGGATGGGTTTTATCTTAATCTGGTTTATTTAGTAACATTCAAGATTCCTTAAAACCACCATTTCACTTGATGTCACCTGCTGTACACTGGTGGATCGAAAGTCCATTTCAAATTTGACCAGGAACAGCCTCAATGTACAACAATTTGTAACACCCGTATATAAGTCTAACAGTTTTCAATATTTTCCTGTTTGTG
The DNA here is from genome assembly GCF_004354835.1 of Perca flavescens. NCBI lineage: Eukaryota > Metazoa > Chordata > Actinopteri > Perciformes > Percidae > Perca > Perca flavescens. The sequence continues at coordinate 26,623,161 of NC_041347.1, forward strand.
CATTTTGGGTCACTTTGGGAAAAGTCATAAAAGTTTAGGCTAAAAGAATAGCATTTAGGATGTTTTTACTGCTGTCAAATGTCAAAACAGGTCACATTTGAGCCGTACAGTACGTTAGGGTTGAACGTGTGTGGAGATCACACAACACTGTTATGGAGAACAGCAGGCTTTGGGTAGGAGGATGCTTGGGAACATGAGGACCTTGGCCTGCATGAAGGACAGGTTAGGCAGTTCAGAGATCAGCCTGCCAGCCTCCGCACTCAGCTCCTCATTCTGCTGAGGTTTCCTGATGAAAAAAACACACACACACACACACACACACACACACACACAAACACTATTTAAAGACATTAACGACAAGGAGATGTTGCATCATTAATACATTAAGAGAAGCTTGTGAATGATTTAGATCCAAGTTTCATTGAATGAATGCTTGAAAAGGATTAAAAAAAGAATGAAAATATGCAAAAGTGCAACTGAGCTGACCGGACTGAAGTGCTGGTTTTCTCTGCAGTGGACATAAGGCGATTCAAGGTGTCCTCCACGTGGCTACTTCTAGCGGCGGTTTCCAGTTTGCGGATGGTCAACTCGTACAGCTCACGGTCAACTCCTTTTCATGCGAGTGTGCGTAACAAACGCATAAAACTCAGTGAGCGTCAAGAGGACTTACACACCCACAGCACGAGCTAAATCTAGCAACATTACTGTATACTGGCTTGCTTGTTTTTTTTCTGATGGCTGTTTCTTTAACCGTAAACCTTGAATGAATGATAATAAAATCGACATTTCTGCAGTTTCACACGCTGACCTGCAGGACTGTTGCTACGGCTGCTGCTGCTGCAGTAGGATCTGCGCTCCTCCTCAGGACCAAAATAATCCAGGTTGAGAGCAGAGCAGCCTGTGCTGACAAGGGGAGACAGCGGGTAAGGATTGTTGCAGGGTGAGGAAGGATGGGCTAGCTTGATTTCTTATTCATAAAAAGGAGAGCTATGATTGCTTCTTTTACTGAGACAGTGGGAAGAGAGTGAGAGAGTGGCTGACACAGCAAACAAAGCAATGCAAAGCTGTTCTGTCATCATTCAGAGACCCCGTCACCATGAAGTATCCAAGCCACCCCCCCAGCAACTAGGTCACTGAAACCGTCTTCACATGGAAATCACATCGCTCAGGTGACAAGTGGTACAAAGAGCTGCTGAAGTCAGTTCTTAAGTATGACTTATAATTATATGCAAACATAAAAATCAGACATTTGAGTCTGATTTTGTGGTTATGAAAGTCAAATTAGAACATCTTACATAACAGGTAACAGAAGGGTTGCAGTTATCTGAAAAACCTTTTAATCTGTTAAAATGCTAAAATGATTTTTTAATATTGTATTGCTCAACATTTTCTTATCTTCATCATCTAGTATTTTGCTGTAATGACAATGTTTGCTGTCTAGCCTAGACTCTTGAAAATGACATCACCTTTAAAAGCGTGGACTTGAAAACTGTTTGACATCCTTTGCCTGACACTACATCCCGGCAAGCTGCGTAGCTGTTTGACTACTCCCAACTTTGCATTCAACCACAGGAAAGAAAATGGACACAACCTCCAACAAGAGAGGAAGGCTGAGGGGAAGAGAAGTGAAACCAAGCAGAAAGGATCGACTGATTTATTTCAGCATTTACAAGAATTTCCTACAAGTCATTATTGCAGTGCATTAAATCTGGATTTGAGCAGTAAATCTGACGAAATAATAATAATAAAACAAAGTAGGTCCAAAGTCCAAGTACTTTTAAAAAAAACTATTGCTGGCATAAAGGCACAACTCAATCATGAAATACTGTGACTTCAGTTGTAGCAACACTTTTGATTGGTAATGAAATACTGAGTAGATCTCACTTAATATTTTTTTTTTTTTAAACTGAAGTGCTTTGGAAATAAACACTCCTTTATCCTATTCAGCATAAAGTATTATGCGCCAGTGCACAGGGAGTGGGAAAAAGAAAGAAGGAAAAAGCAATAGACGCAGCATAAAGTGACAGCAGTAGTTATTCTTTCTATTATGACAATAATCTCCCACACATTTAACCTAATCACAGAATAAATCAAACAGATTTCATATAACCAACCACATGAAAAAATATGGAAATTAAGAAATAAATATAAGACTGCAAACAAATATTTCTAAATATATGAAGTGTGTATCTTTTTGTATACATGGTTGATTGTTTTGACTTTAAATGACTTAAATTCTTTGGATTTGTTCGTACAGTGAATACATTAAGTGTGTTTTGACCTCTTTGCTGCGCTCAGCACCACCTACAGAGAATACAGTGCCCTCTGCTGTCCATACTTTACTATTACAATTGACATCTGATCACTGCAACTTTGTCAGAAACAATCTTGTCAAACACGAAAACAGAATGGGCAAAAAGCCCATTTTTTAACCCATATAAACGTTGTCTGTGATCTCAACTCAGTGTCTTCTAGGAAATTACTGGTAAAATGAATGAAATATGTTTATCAGCTCTGACAGCTTGCATGCTGCAGACCAGAGCTGAAAATCAAACATGTCAGCATGCTGACGAATCAACAGTGGAACACCAAACATGGAGCTGACAAGTCAAGCAAACAGTTCCTACAGCCTATAGAAAAAGAGTGACTTTTACCACTCCTTGATTTTTTTGCCTCTTTAAGTTAGTCACTTATGTTTATGAGCAATGGTTATGCAACAAAGCCTTTCTTTATACGTCTTCTTTCTTTATACTTTTGTGTTTACCCACTTAAGAAACACGCAGCAGCAAAACAGGTTGTGTGACAAAGATTGTTGTCTATCACTGTCCTGAAATTCAAACTTTAAACACTTCCTATAAAAATTCACTAGGACACCGAACGCAAGCTAGGCTCCTTGGTCATTTGTCATTAGCTGACGAATCCATATATGAAGCTTTATCGCCTCCATGAATTATATTTAATATACCAGAGAACACTCCCTGTATACAGTCATTTCACTCATAACATAATCGCTGCGACATAACATTTTTGGAAGTTTTACGAGGAATTAGAAACACATCCTTTCTGTGTAAATACCATAGACTGTTATTCGGCGAAGAGCTGCAAATGCGGAAGTGCCTTAAACCTGCATTCTATCTGAATTCCAGCAGGGGGCGACACGTGCGGTTGCCAAAGGAGGTCGGTTTCTGGAGAAGTCTATGAGAAAGTGACCCACTTCTCACTTGATTTATTACCTCAGTAAACATTTTCATAATGAGTTTATGGTCTCAATCGCTAGTTTTAAATCTTCTGCAATACAGAATGATGTTAATTTTTTAAATTATGGTCTCGTTGATTTTAAAATCGGCGATAAAGCAGGGGGTGTTTTAGGGCGTGGCTATGATGCGATGGCCAGTGAAAGTGTGTAACGTAACGTAGAGTGTAAGCAGCTCCTCCCTCACTCCTCCCTCTCGTTTAAAATCGTCACACCCGCAACCAGGATGGCTGCGCCCGTAACGGCAAACTCACTCATAGCAGATCTCCACAAACCAATGGGTGACGTCACACATGCGCTGTCCATTCATTTTAACAGTCTATGGTAAATACTGATCTAAACATGACCGTACTAAATCGGATTCTTATTAAATCACATTTGTTCCTGAGCAAATAATGACTAATACCTGTTGGTTTCTTTCTTTTTTTTAACATTTTTTGATGGATTTCTCCACCAAAAGAGTTCTAACAGAAACACTTTACAAGCTAATGTGAACACATAAATAGTTTCCATTAAAAAAACTAAAGACACTTCAGTGTCAAATAAAGCCAAATATTGGATAATGCGGTCAGATTTATAGGCTAAGTCTAAAGTGCTTACAGCACTGGTCAAAAGATAAACCACGGTATTAATACTGGAAGAGTTAGCTGTGGCCACCAATACATGAAATTAAAATGGTCCTTAGAACAGACCCATCTGGTAAATCAACATGGTACACATTATGACGGGTTCCATGTGTTCTCTGCAAATGTGACATTAATTTAGCATATTACCCTCAGATGTTTTGTGTTGTAGTTTAAAAAACGACAACTTCAGAATCATCAAGTACAATAACAGTAATGCACATCTCGTTTCAGTAGACTTCACTTTAGTTTTCAGTAGCCTTTAACCATACCCGGTTTCCCCATAACAACTGAGACTGATAAATTCTTTGTAAAAGGTGGCAGCAGCTGAAGATGACAAATTAGAGTAGTTGAAGGGAGGGAGAAAAGGGAAGCCAGTACAGTGTTTCCCCTGTAACTGTTGGGGTCATTCTTCTGTTTGGTTTCACCTCTCGCTTACTTGAGTCCCAGTTTTGGGTCTGTTGGATGTTACATACTCGGTTAGTTTTCAAGTTTGGACAAACTATAATGACAAAAACGTGATTTTTGAACACCGGGTCTATCTGTGTTATTCACGAGTGGAAATTCATTCAAATCACAAAAATGTTGTGGTCACCCAATACTGCTGAGTGAATAAAGGGGAAACACAGCGGAAATGAAAAGAAGCAGAACATGCCCTGGAGGAAGTGAGGAGGAGTCCAGAGGAGCCCAGAGGAAAGTCAAAGGTTTAGGCTTAGCCACGCAGGAGGCGGCTGATACTGTAGTCTACTTCCAGCCCCAGAAGTGAGGGGCTCGGCGAGGGGACGTACCGTCCTGAGAGCTGCTAAGGCCACGGCTGCTCCAGTCCAGATGGCTGGAAGGCAGCGCCTCCTACACAGAGAAAAGTAAACAGCATTTAAAACTGTCACTTATCAGAATGCAACAGTGGAGCAAGGTTAATGGTGTGAGCAGTAAAATACATGTCTTTAGTAATATCTAGTGGTGGCTGTTTCCCACGTAGCAGTTGCATGTGTCGTCATCTAGTCTCTTGCTCTTTTAGACTTTAGTGCGTAACTTTTGGATATTAACGAACGTCCGTTACATTCAAGCCGTTGCCAAATGAGTTGCTACAAAGCTAATTAAGACTATCAGCTCCACACAACTCTCTCTGGATTTCTCAGTATGGCCATGTTCAGAAGATTGTGGCGTCTGGCGACTTTCCCGCGCAGAAACTCGAGTGAAGATGATTTCTTCTTCTGAAGAGTCCATCATGTTTTTTTTAATCATCCGTGTCCTCCTTGGCTACCAGCAGCTGCGTGGAGGAGGTAGGGGGGCTGTGCGCGATCACGGAAGGCTTGTATCATGTGGACGCGCCGACAGTGATGTTGTCATTACTTAGAATTCCTCATGGGGGCGACAGAAACTACGCACTATAGCTTTATGTACAGCTGCAGTAAATCAACTCAAATCAAAAAGACAAATTTACCGGCATTGAATCTGTTGAGGGGTCCGGTGTGTCCCGGGGCCCTGGAGGTGCTAGTGTTGTGACTGCTGTGTGTCCTGGAGAACAGACAGCTGGCACAGAGTCTTTGGTGGGCTCTAGCATTCCCTGATGAGTGGTAAAAATGGGATGGAAATGAAAAAAAAAGAAAGAAAACAAGGTAAGAAACATGGACTGTCAATGGTAATGACCACTGACACCGCTGCTCTTACACCATTACAATGCTGCTCACCAGGCTGGATGCAAAGGCAGGCACAGCCACTGGCTGCTTCTTCATGCCAATGAACACCTTTCACAAGGTAAAGACACATAAAAGGAAAACAGCATTAAAATAAAACATGAATGAAGGAAATAGGAGTGTAACAGCTTGTAACTAAACTGAATTTCTATATTTTTAGATATACATAAGATACTGTGAGTCATTGACCTGGCCTGAAACGCACTATGGGGGACATTGCCCTTTGATGTTGTAGTATTAGCGTGTTTATTCAGTTACTGGTGAAGATGCCGTTTGGATCACAGATAAACCGTATTTGTTACGTTTTGCCAAACTCACAATGTTCCTCGTCTCCACACCAAGGCACCTGAGCAGAGTCCTATTTGCGTGGGAACCTCCCCACTGAAACTGGAGGCCGACTGCATCGTGGAGGTCCTGGTGTGGCCACCACACCCCGCGCCGAATCCTGAGAAAGGGTAAGAAAATGAAAAAGCAGCACTTTGGTGTATTCAAAGACTATATATATTTTTGTTTAAAAAAAGGGAGAAAGGGAAAACTGCAGCATCCTGAAAACGTCACAGACTGTCAACATATCAACCATCATCGGCAGGGAGTCCTCACCGCTGAGATCTGGGACAGAGTTTGGGTATCTCCTCCTCCTCCTCCTCCTCCTCCTCCTCCTCACTCTCAGGGAGATGTCCGGCGTGAAGCAGAGCACCGAGGCTGAGCCCCTCCTCCCCACCTTCCACCGCTGGGACCGCTACCTCTGGAAAACTGGCCAGGAGAAGCTGCTGGACACGGCAGGACAGAGACACCTAAAAAAAAAAAAAAAAAAAAAAGGGAGAGGCTTTTTCTTTTTCTTTTTTGAATCAAATGTTCAAAATATGTGATAAACTTTCCTTTGATATTAAGCTTTTACTGTCTATAAAATATATTTTTGAATTGCCTGTGAAGCACTTAAAAGGTCCCATGACATGGTGCTCTTTGGATACTTTTATATAGACCTTAGTGGTCCCCTAATACTGTATCTGAAGTCTCTTTCCCGAAATTCAGCCATGGTGCAGAACTACAGCCACTAGAGCCAGTCCCACAATGAGCTTTCCTTAGTATGTGCCATTTCTGTGTCTGTAGCTATTGAGGAGGAGAGTGGGAGGGGCAAGGTGGAGGGTGGGGGTGTGGCCTTGACCAACTGCCACTTTGCTCGTTTGAAAGCCATGATGTCTCTCTCTCTCATGGGTGGGCCAAATTCTTTGGGCGGGCAAAGCAGAGAAAGGGGAGGTAACCTTGCTCCTTATGACCTCATAAGGAGAAGATTCCAGATCGGCCCATCTGAGCTTTCATTTTCTCAAAGGCAGAGCAGGATACCCAGGGCTCGTTTTACACCTAACACCATTTCTAGCCACTGGGGGACCATAGGCAGGCTGGGGGAATGCATATTAATGTTAAGAAACCTCATAAAGTGAAATTTTCATGCCATGGGACCTTTAAAAACTCTGTCCAGCATGTGATAAATAAGAAAACTAAATAATGACAGAAAAAGAAAAACATAATCCAAGACAAGCCCTGAAAAAATACATTTGCTGAAAACAACTTCTGGCCAACAACAAAATTATTATCTGTGGCCTTTAATTATCATCATAAAGAGCAACAACAATAATGCCGTTTTTTAGGGAAATGTCTCCCACCTGACAGCTGTTCCTCCTGGAAACCCTATATTGCCCTGCCCTGTCCTGCTCCTCCTCAGTGTCCCCATCAGTCTGCAGGCTGCTGACTGGCTCTCTGAACTGCGTCCAAGTTTTTCCCTCCTCCTGAGCCCTCTGGTCCTTGAACTCCGGCCACGACCCCTCTCCATCCTCCAGTGTGGGCGCTGAGCAGAAATCAGCAAAGCTGTCACTCGGTGGGAGCTTTCCTAGACTCTGCACCACTGCGTCTGCACTTTGCACACGCCCTTGGTCCCTGTGATGCTCAAAACTACAGTCTTCAAAGTCTGCAAATTCGTCTTCTGTATGTGTTCCAGGTTGTGACTGGTTGGAGGTAGCAGAAGTTTCCTGAGTCGCAGATGGGTTGCAATAATGAAAACCCTCCTCTGCCTTAGACTGTCTGAGATTTGCCATGCTGTTGGTGAAAAAGCAGTCAGAATGCCTGTTATTTCCCAGTTCTTCTTCCTCATCATCATCATCATCATCAGTCTGGTCCCAGTCAGTCTGATCCTCCGGTGAAACAAGAGATGAAACATTTGGTTCCAAGTCCGCAGAAGGACCCTCAAATGATAAATCATCAGAGAAGGACGCCAGGTCCTCTGAAGCAGACTCATACACACTAAATGTTTGGGGGACAGTAGAAGTGCTCTTTACCCGATCTTCTCCATCTTCGTCTGACACTCCATCCTCCTGCACCCCTGTGGATTGTAAAGAATTGAAACTATGCCTCTTTTCCCTCTCCAGGCCGTCTCCAGGCTTGCCTAACTCCTCCTCCCCATAATGAGTTTCTTCGGGTGGAAAATCCAAAGCTGCTGCTGCAGCTTCCTGAGGCTGATGGTGGTCCTGAGATGGTTGCACGAGTGCTGCATCTCTTTTGTCACAGTGCTTGACCTTAGTGCAAACGTTTTCTTTTGCCTTGCATGCACATTGGGATCTGGGCTCAGAGTCCATAACAACCTCCTGTCCTGGATAACAGATTTGTTCACCCAAGCTGTTGGAAGAGTTTGTCCCATCCCCTCTGCTATCCCATTGCTCTTTGCTGCCTATGGGAGAGAAGCCACAGCACCAGGGATGTGCTGCCTGCTCTGTAAACACAGTAAAATCAGCAAACCCTGTTTCTTCCATGGGAGAGCATGCACCCACTGCAGACGCTATGTGGGTCCCAGAGTTGTGGTCTCTTTCAGAGTAACCATTTGTGAGGTGCACACATGATTCTGCATTACAATCCTGACCTTCCACGTAAATGTTGCCCCTGCCGGACCCCGAGTCCACAGTGGATGTGGGTTGGGACTGTTCAACTGGGTTATTCAAGCTACAGTTGGGCTGATGTGTGGCTGGCTTTGTGGTGGTAGAAGGCTGCCTGAGGCTGGATGGCGAATCTGTAGAATCAATAAAGCCAAGAGGCGAGCAGGACACCTCGACAGAGAACCCCCCAAAATCCCCAAATTCGTCCTCCTCTGACCCCGCCTCCCCATCACCATCGTCATCATCCAGTGGAGGGGGGGAGGAGGGGTGCAAGGGTATGATGTCCGGCTCCATGGGTTCTCCTAGCAGCACCTGAAGGCCTCATGCACCTGGGAGAGGGAAAGTGAAAAGAGCAGGAGAGCATCGTGAAAAACAGCTTCCTGAGAATCAGACAACATTGTTTCAGTGTGTTGATGACGGCAATTGCTCAGCACAAGATATTTTCCGAGACTGATGGATTGAGCCAACTATGAAAGTTAATGTACGGTGGTGTTGTCGGTAGGGCAACCTTGTCTTTTGGCCTTTCTTTGAGAGCAGTTGTACAATGGTGAGATTGGCATCTCCTTGCCATGCATGCAGACGGAGTGTAAGCAGCTCATCCCCTTGCCTGCACAGACCCTCAAGACCACCTCAATTGACATCGTACTGCACATTGACAGTTTAAGCACCCTTACATTAGTTGCCTATTTGTTTTGGCTTTGGTTTTGGGATCTTACTTATTACTTTTAAGGCATTAATACACTGGGTCCACTGCTTCATTATTATTATTATGTTTTATATACTATCATGCATGTTATTATGTATGTATCATTCAGGTTTGCAGTTTCCATTCCTCTTTAATGAGAAGCACTTTGTAATGTTGGTTTTGATGGTTGCTATACAAAACTTAATCATCATCATAATTCAAAATGTCAAACCCCCATGCATCAGAGACAATACTCGCACAATGCACGAACGTATCAGTTATTTGTACTGATTTATATGTGAGGCACTAACGTTAGTGGTATTGGTTCATTTCAGACATTCAGCAGACCGTTAAAATAGAGGAACCTTCAAACATGATTGTTCCGCAAAGTAGAAGCTTAAAAAATCTGCACTTTATTTGTAAATCTATTGCACTCAGATGTTCGAACGTTCTCTTTTTGTGTCTCTTAAAATATTGTCAAATGTTGACAATGTTTTTGAGATATTGCCAGCTTTCTGACTCCACTTCGGGCGCTGATCCCGGAGTGGAAAAAGTGGCCAGTGCTGGCCGCAGGCAGTAAGCTGATACTGGAACATTATCCGCAGCTTTGTGCTACTAGGGATGAACATTTCAGACCTGCAGCCACTTCAGGATCATGGATTAGTAACGTTACCTGTATTAAACCTTCAACAGTTAAACCCACAAAAACAGCATTACAACGCTGACTGAAACATCCCTAAAAAGTATTATTACACAACAGATTAAGGTATTTATTTGGCTTTGTGATATAGTCGGGAAAGCAGAAACAACCACTGATGTCCTGCCATTTTCTCCAGCCAGCTTAACATTAACGTTACATTAACACCGGCTAGCTAGTGTAGCCCGGTATCTAACGCTAGCTATCTGTCAAAAGCAAACGTTGACGTGCTATTTAAACGTGGCTAACAGCTAACGTTAGCTAAGAATACAAAGTGCCAGCTTTTTATTTACCAACACTCATTCACTTTGCCTTCTCGTCACCTCTTGTCTATTTCTTGTGCCGCAGCTTGTCTCTCCATCCTCTGTCACCATTCTCCCTAAGTATTAACTGGGATATGGAAGAAGTAAAGACCTCTCACTATGTTCCGTTTCAAGGCGCTGTAAGTACTTAGCTAGCCTGGATGCCAGCCGAACTTAGCCCCGCCCACCATAGATATATATAAAGACTATGCCGCCCACAACATTTGAGGTAGGTAAGTTCGGGTTATACCCAGCTTTTGAATAAAAAAAATAAAAATAAGAACCTTTCAGAGAGCATTCGCGATGTGAGATCATGTGTGAGATGGCTGATGTCCGTAAACAGACTTCCTGTTAGAGCTGTTGTTTTTTTGGGGTTGCTATGTAACAACAACAAAAATGCCCAATGATTCACTGCAACGATGATGAGACTCAACAGCATCTTTTAATGGACTGCTGCAGAGCAAAACAAGTCTGGGACAAATTAAGTGTATGGTGTACATTTTCATCTTTCATATAAGTCTGTAGGTTACTGTGTACTGATAATGTACTATCAGACAAGCACAAGGAATTAATGCAAATAACCATATGTATTGTTTGTTTTAAATTATGGAAGACGAGATGCTGTATGATTTTACACCAGACTGTTGTAAACAGTGACGACGTGCGCAAACAGGCGCTCACTGAACTCAGGAGAAGAATTAAGACCATAAACAGATCCTTCCTTGGAACATACTGAACTTATGATTTACAGCACCTTATGAAGGACTCTATGCACTGGATGCACTTTATTAGCTCATTTTGCACATTAGCACTGGTATGTTCATTAGCCTAGTTAAGTTTGTTATTGTTTTATGCATTATTTGTGTTTGCTTGTTTTCCCTGGTATGATATGTAGCCTACTGTTTGTCTAGTTATAACTTGTATTTTGAACAACTTTAATAAAGCTCTGTTTAAAAAAAAAAGGATTCTAGTCATATTCTGACTAGAATCTGAGTATGACGACATTATTAGGCTACTCATAGCAGGGGAGTTGGGAAAATACCACGGGTCATTTTTTTTAGAACCAGAAAGCGACTCTTCTTTAAAATAAACGATCTTCGAATTAAAACCAATATCGCCACCTACTGGAGAGACCTGATCCTAAACCTACTTATTCACCTTCTTCCCTTGTTTTATGCAGTGGTGGAAAGTAAGTAACTATACGTACATTTACTCAAGTAGTGTACTTAAGTACAATTTGGAGTTACTTTACTTTAGTATTTAGGATTTTATGTTACTTAACAGATATGAGTACTTCTTCCACTGCTTTTATGGTTATGATTTTTCATAGTTATAAGTACTAGTAGCAGTAGTACACTACATTTGGTCCAATACAGAAATGTAATGTGACATTTAGGAATAGACATAAAACATGTTCCAGTCTCTGTGCTGCTATTAATTCCAGTGACTCTATAGTTCATTTTAGGGTAAGAAAGTAGATAAGGTGGCCAGGATAGCTCAGTCGGTAGCGCGACAGAGGTTCATTCCTCGACGCAAAAGGTCCGGGGCTCGAGCCCGAACTCAGCGAACTGGGACGATTTCCTGCATGTCTTCCCCCGCTCTTTCTCTCACCCTTTCATTGCTTTCCTATCATTAAAGGCAGAAAAATACCCAAACCATATCTTTAAAAAAAAAGTAAGTAGATAAGTAATCAATGTGGCTGCCTGCTGTCCCTAATGGTAGTGGAATATCATGGACTCCTCCCCAATCTGACATGTATCCTGTTTGAGAAAACCTTTTCAGACAGGTAGAGAAGTTGATGTTGTTTACAGTATTAAGCATGCAAGTAAACAAGGATGAACATGGATCTGAAATTAGGTTCTAAATTTAAAGAGTTTGTGCTGGATCCACACTTTTCATTGTTAAGTGTTTGTTACTAGGTTATGCTGGTCTACATGTATCACAAAAGCTCTTTATCATTACAAAATAGAAAAAAATGTTTATTTTATTTACGAAGAAGTGCAATAACCATGACTCATGAGCGGTAACAGGAACTAAAAGGTCAGGCTTGAACTGGTCAGAGATCTGGACTGAATAAGGTTGAGGTCTGCAACGGAAGACATATTCTTAGGCGTCTGTGATTGTTTGTCTTCGTCCTCCAGACCTGTGAATCGCTGGCTACATTTTTCATTTGCCCTGAGACTCAAATGATAAATAGAAAATGAATGAATGATGTGAAACATATGTCAATTCAGTCTGATGATCAGGCAAAAGGACTACAAAACAGTGTGGGGTTTCCTTTCTTCATGGTTCTTCTTATGGACCCCCAGTTTCGAAGCTGAGTGAAATTGTTTACCACAAACCAAACAGCAAAATGACTTCTTCCCTTTTTGCTCCTTCATACCACACGTTTGGAGATGGTAACTATAGGCAACCATTTTGCCGCACGTTTTGCAAAAATATGGCTTTTCCCCTGTGTGCAACCTCAGGTGAACATTGAGATTTGACCTTTGAGCAAATGACTTCCTACAGAAAGAGCACTTGTGTGGTTTTTCACCTCTGTGAATTCTTGAATGTGCAACCAGATGGCCCCTACACGAAAACTCCTTGTCACATTCAGAGCATTTAAAGGCCTTCGCAGTCATATGAATCTTATAAACGTGTCTTATCAGATCAGAGTCCCTGTTAAACTGCTTGCCACAGAAACGGCAAGCCTTTTCGTCCCTCTGGGCGGGTTCCTGCTCTGTTAAAGCAGCGTCACTGGGACCCCCATTCCATCGATCATCATTCAGGTATAGAGGTATAGTGCCGAAAGTTGGGAAGAGCTGGCAGTCTGACTCAGCAGTGTTATCTGATTCAATTAGTCTGACATTTACATCCTGGGACAAGTCACCCTTCAGGTCTGGAATGATACACCGATGCACCTGCTGACTGTGACAAGGCGACGACGTATCATCTGGTTCATTCCATTGGTCATCTATGTTTGCGTTTACGCTCACAGTTTCAGCCGTGAAAGACGGGAACAGCTCACAGTTAGCCGTTGGTTCCGATTTAGGATGTCTGACTTCAGCATCGTTGGAAGTAAGGGCCTCCACGTGTGGACCTATACACCAATCCACCTGCTCCTGTTTGACCTGCTGAGAGTCACGGGTCTCATTTTCCTCCACACTGGGAAGCTGGTCTGGCAAACTCTCCTCAGAGACTGACGGGATGTCTAAAAGACAGAGAAAGGACATATGTTATAACCTATTAAATAACCAGGTAATGTTTATCACAAATATATTTGTACAAGTGCAAGTAGGATGTGTGCTCAAACGACCAAAGGTGGAGCATCAACCTTGTTTTTATTTTTCAGCCATTAAAGTTTAATTTAATTAAACATGGGCCGATTCATCAAAACATAACCTCGTTTGTACCTTCTATTTGTTATTGTTGGTAGGTTAATTTCGTTTCTTCCTAACATGCACAATACATGTTATATGTGCAACCCAGGCAAATCTGTTAGTGGTGAGTGTGTTTTGTTTTAGGGTGTGTGTGTGTGTGTGGGGGGGGTTAATCACAAAAACACAACCTTGTGAAGTCCTAATTGCTAACATCAATATAGCCACTCTGTTGCCAAGCAACGCTTTTCAGCTGTCAATCGGCTAGCTAGGGTCAGAGCAATAGAGATATATGTCTTTCTCTATCTCTCTGGCTAGGGTCTAACGTTAAATCAGACACAAACCTGCTCTGACTAACGTAACTTCAGACTGTAAAAGGGTCAGCTGCTGGATCTGCTGTTTCAGATGGATCATTTTTCTCTTGGAGCGGGCAGCTTCGTCCCGATACTCCGCTATTGTCTTCTCAACCAGTCCAAAGATGTCCTCCGTAGCCGCTGCCAGTCGCTCGTTGACCAGCAGTCTGAGCAGCTGCGTCCCCGACATGATGGAGCACCGGGCGGCTTAACGTTACCGGTAAATGTAGCCAGAGGGTGGCACACTAACTTTCAATAAAGAAATCAACTCCTCGGGAACCGAAAGCAACATTCACCAACAATGAGCTGGATGGGAACACTTGATTTAGTTCTTCCGGTTTAACGTCATGACGCACAGGGTACATTCTTCATTCTACAGCGCCTTAAATGAATACTTCATGGCTATAGCTATATCTACTAAATTACTTGATCTATGTTACCTTTATTTTTCTGAAGACAAAGCATTAAACAAAAAAACGTTGTACTTTTTATGTTCCTTTAGATTAAAACAATAAAAAAAAGTCAGCTTGAATGAGAGACATTGGAAGCTTCTTGTTTTTTTTAAGGTAGCCTACTTGCACATGTGAATGGAGATGTGCAATCTGCATTTCAAAATAGCATGAAACGGTGCATCGTTTCGGTCCTCGGTTGTCCGTTAACTGTGTAGTCCTCCGGGACAAAATGCTCTGAGCATACAATATTTTTTCATTGCTCGTCCAGGGCCATAGATGTATTTATCTATGGTCCAGGGCACTGTTTAGATCTATGTTCAGGGCAAGCAGCTTCAGCCGCTCAGGTTGGTTCCCTTAATGGCGTATGCGCACACAGAAAAAGTAGTCCCAAACTACCGGAGAAATGTTGCGAAAAGGTGTTAACGTTAAGCTAACAGATATTTTAATAAGGTGAATACGAATGAACATAATTTATAGGCTATTTTTAAAGAACTGCAGGTAACAGTAGGTCACTCATAATGGAGAATGACTAATGTCAGAAAATTATATAATTGGATTATAATTGTTGATGTATTATGTGTACCTCACTTGGTTGGTATAGGGGGAGCTCATTTTAATTACTTTATATACAGCTGGGTGGGTAGTTTTATCTATAATACAGCTTGGTAGTTGATTTATGTGTTGTAGCATTCAGCAGTCATTAATCTGAATCTGCAAGTTATCAAATACATGTTGTACAGTGCAATATACATAGTTACTTTTCACCACTGGTGTGTATTTAAAAAAATAAATTAACAACTACATGAAATACACAAACATTAACAAAATAAGTATATATTAATTTAAAAATACAAACAAATTACTATAGTGGGGCAGCATAGCTAACCTATTGTTCATTTTGTGATAAAAGCACCAAAATTGGTACCTGTATCTCAATATATTTACAAGAAATCTGGATATTGGGCCATTGCAGATTAGCATTCTGATGACCCCCGACTGACAGCGGTTATTGGCATTGAACACTTTGGCCCCCCCAAGCTGCTGCTGTTTCCATGTTTTCAGGAACTTCACAAATATTATTTACAAACAAGTGAAGTGAAAAATATGCTTTATTACATTGTAAGTGATCAATAAACGAAAGAAAACGCAACAAAATACAGTGAAATATCGATTTAACCGTAGCAGCAGCGATAACATAGGCAATGTAACCCTAACCCTGATTTTTAGCGAATGTACTGAAGCCATTAACTCTGCTCCTTGAAGGGGCGACCTGTAGCTAACCCAGTACAATTTCCTTTACAAAAAAAACATACAGTAAACGCTAAAGAGACCTTAGAGTCAGCTGGCACACTTCTACTATGTGCCTTTTAATGTACACACTTTTAAAAAAAAAGAGAACTTGTTTTGTACTGAACTCACATCAAATTCCCGTTTGCCAAACCATTTCCTCATTTTCCATTATGTGCCCGCACAGTAGACTTACTAGTAACTCTTTAGCTGTTTACTGCGTTAGCTCTATGATATTTCACACAATGTCTTGCTGCTGTGCTGCTGCCGAAACGTTTTCCGCAGACCCTGCAACCATAGGGTTTTTCTCCTGTGTGGATCCTCTGATGAACACACAGGTAGGTTCTCTGGGCGAAAGATTTGCCGCAGAACGGACACTTGTAAGGTTTCTCTCCCGTGTGGGTCCGCAGATGCACCACAAGGTAGTCTTTACGCAGGAACGCCTTTCCGCATTCGTTGCACTTAAAAGGCTTCTCCCCAGGGTGGCTCTCACCCACGTGTCGTATCAGGTCAACATCCTTTAGAAAGCAAGCACAGCAAATGTGACAGAACTTGACTTCAGCGTGCGATTGTAAGTGATCTGATAAACTTTCTTTGGTCTCAAATATGTCTCCACAGAAGTTGCAGACACTATCACTGGGCACTTCCTGTGAGCCGAGGTACTCTGGAGAAACAGAGGCAGCCTGACAGGAGGCTTCATGACTGTTGTGAGCTGGAGTCATGTCTAGCTTCCACTCTTCTTCTTCGTCTTCTTCTTCTTCTTCTTCTTCTTCTTCTTCATTTACATGTGCAGCAGCAGAGTAGTTTGATGAAGAGTCCTGGCAGTTGGCTGTCATGTCTAGCTTCCACTCTTCTTCTTTATCTAAATGTGCAGCAGAGTATTTTGATGCAGACTCCTGGCAGTTGGCAGTCATGTCTAGCTTCCACTCTTCTTCTTCTTTATTTACATGTGCGGCAACAGGGTATTGTGATGAAGAGTCCTGGCAGTTGGCAGTTCCGTCTGTATTACTATAAAGTTGTTGCACGCAGTGGGAGGGAGCGGCCTCCAGCGTCGCTGTGAGCTCCATTTTTTCCTCTTTGATCTGCTGGAAAAATAGATCTTGGCTCTGCTGCGGCTCCATGTTGGGATTCCACTCCTGCTGAGGGGGAAACATCTCTTCTGACACTTCAGGGCCATCTGTTGAACACGAAACAACATCTTACTCAGATCTTGTAAATGAGTTAAGCACTGGAATAAAAATATGCAGAGTTTCACCTCTCATTCTCAATTCCTGTCAGTCATTTTTCGTTTTCTGACTGTCTGTTCTGATTGGGAACATCATTGACATAATCACATATTGTTTGTCTCATTTTTATCCCTGAATGATGTTGTATTTTTCTCAGGTGTTTTCCTTTTGATATTGTGTTGCAACCTGTGATTCTTGTATAGATATATTTGTGTTTCATATTGTGCATTTTATGCCTGATAAAGGTCAGTGACCTAAATGTTGTATCTCTAATAAACTTGGTGATGACAGGCGCAGGAATTCATCTTTTTCGTTTGCATGACTGCAGACTGGACGGGGCAGAGTCACGTGACTACACGCGGTGGTAGTAGTATGTTTGTAGTATTGACAGGATTTAAAAAAAAAATTTCGGTTTCGATTACTTTTTGATTATCGCTAATAGTCGAGCCCTACTATATACCATATAGGCTACCATATCACAGTTGTAAACATAAACATTCTTAATGGCCCCAAGTGGATTTCCTGTTGCAGTGAACTGACAGGAAGTAAACAAGGGGCCGGGGCTGTAACCATGGCATTCCACTGGAAAGGTCCAGAGCCGTTAAGAGAGAGAGAGACTGAACGGCTCTGAAACGGTCTAACGTTAGACAGACAGAGAGAAACCTTCAGACCTGCAGCAGCGATGCTCTCGGATCTCCTCTCGTCCAGCTCTCTGCGCAGTTGCAGGATCTCTCTCTTTGACCGAAAAACCTCTTCCCGGTAGTCAGCGATCGTTTTCTCCACCAAACCCAAAATCTCCTGTGCAGCCACCGCGAGCCGCTCAGTGACAAAGCCCCGCAGCGATTCTGACATGACGGAGGGTATTAGACAGTCAGGTGTTGAAGGCTCCGTGGCGATCATAAAAACCGCTACCGGAGGTTGGCGGCATATGTGAGATCCCACAAAGAAGAAATTCTGTGTTGCGTTTACGGTCCGTTGGAAGCGGTTGGA
Source organism: Perca flavescens (assembly GCF_004354835.1). Classification (NCBI taxonomy): domain Eukaryota; kingdom Metazoa; phylum Chordata; class Actinopteri; order Perciformes; family Percidae; genus Perca; species Perca flavescens. The sequence continues at coordinate 26,641,009 of NC_041347.1, forward strand.
AGAAGCAAAGTACATCCAGCAACTCTAAAGCCCTTAAAACTATCTCACTATGTCATTTGTTTGATATTCTCCTGTCTTTATAACCTGTAACTGTGCTTTCAATTGTATTAACCCCTGGCATTGTTTTTGGTATGTTCTTAGCATTGCAATAAAAAAAAAAAAAAAAAAAAAAAAAAAAAAAAGAAGCAAAGTTGTGGAAATTCTTCTTCTTCTTCTGAATTCCGGTAGACTAGGTGGCTTGCGGCCCACATTGCTCCCTCCCACAGGACAGTTGGTGACATTCGAAGGTAGCGTCAATTTCAGAGGGGTGGACATCTAATCCTGTTGCAGAGATATAATCCATGACTGCTTCCTCTCCACTATGTCAAGTTGATGCTCAAATTGAGGTCTCTCAATGTCAACGTTCTAGCGCAGTGTATAACTGTTCTCTTTCATTTTTGTATTGAAGACAATCGAAAAGTACATGTTGAACAGTTTGTTGCTGTTTGCAGGTTCCACAAAGTCCATCCTCATGCTAGCCCATAGTTGCTGGATCCCATGCAAGTCCACAATGTCCGAGTCTCTCAGCCAAGTCTTCTTTCTTTGCCCAAATAGCACTTTTCTGCCTGTAGCCTATTTTGAATTGAAAAAAAATGATGAACCCTCTTTTCCTTTTTCCACTGCCCAAACTGTTTTCCTTAGTGACAGATCCAGCATTAAGATATCCCGACACATACCCTAAATCAATGTCTATTTTCAGTGTCATTTTAGCTATAATAGCTGAAATTGAACTAAACTTTGTATAGGCCTATGTATATGTATGTATATACTTATTCTACACCTTTACATATTCTAATCCAGCTCACCTTTATTATGTTACTCTCATTTTTTTTTTACAGCCTATGCAACCCGACTGCCGACCGTCGGCAGAAAAGGACTTTACTGATAGAGTAGGTCTAGACCACACTCTATAATTTACAAAGCCCCAACAATTCCAGTAATTCCCCCAAGAGCAAGCATTAGCAGTGGCTGTTGGCGACAGTGGCGAGGAAAAAAAAACATGGGAAAACAAAAACTCCCTTTTTAGGAAGAAACCTAAAACATAATACGTCTCCATAACAGCAGGCGGCGCTAATCTTTCCTATTGTCTCGCAAAAAAAAATTAAAACCGGAAATGACGGAACATCTCTCTAGACCACAGAGAACGCTGTGGTTTTCTTATATATACTGTCTATGGTTTTTATCAGAGAGATTTGATAGTGGTCAGAAAGGATCGTTGTTCTCGTTACTCGCCGAAAGGAAGGAAATACGATGGCTAGTAATACGACGATACTGGCGTTGGCAGCTCTCGGGCTTCTTCTTGTGGAAAAAGAAAGACGTCGCAGGCGAAAAATAAGAAGAAACCGCACTAAGCGGGCGAAGTCGTGGATCTCACAGCGACAGGCTCAGGGAGCTCTCCCGAATTTGTGTCGGGAACTGGAGTTGGACGAGCCATATGATTTCAAAAATTTCGCTCGGCTCTTTCCTGCCCAGTTCCACATGTTGGAGGAACTGGTCACACCGAATATCCAGCGGTGCAGCACCAATAACCGTGATTGTGTATCTGTCGGTGAACGTCTGACGGTCACACTGCGCTTCCTCGCAACAGGTAAGCTGTTGGTTAGTTTTTTTTCTTTCAGTTTTTCGGTTCCTTTCTCGGAGCCTGTACAGGAGCTCTTCCGTATAATTAACAAAGTCACGTTTTTGTTTATAATTGCAGGGGAAAGTTTCAAGACTCTTTCATTTCTGTTTCGAATGGGGGTCTCCACAATTCGGCAAATCGTTCCTGAAACCTGTCACGCCATCTACCAGGTCTTAAGAGAGAAATATCTGAAGGTATGTGTGATATACACTATCTTGTGTCAACGTCAGTCATCGAGCTGTACAATACGTATACGGATCCTACTTTTGTTGCAAACATGCATGTTGTTGGTTTTTCTAACCAGATAAACAGATCAGCCTTTGGTATCCACTTTTTGTTATTGTTCTTGTTTTCAGTGTCCAGACACAGCGCATGACTGGCAGCAGGTATCCAGTGGATTCATGTCTCAGTGGAACTTCCCAAATTGCCTGGGTGCTCTGGATGGGAAACACGTAAACATTCGCCCCCCACCAGTGACTGGATCAATATACTACGTGGCACTGGTCGACAGCTCGTACAGGTTTCTGTATGTGGATGTCGGTTGTAATGGGAGAATTTCTGATGGTGGAGGGTCTCGTGGATGCACGTTAGCAGATGCCCTGGTAAACAGAACCACCAACATCCCTGCCCCTGCACCACTTCCAGGTTCTGACCAGCTGGCTCCATACTGCATTGTGGCAGATAAGGCGTTTCCGTTGACAGACTACCTGTTGAAGCCATATGTCAACCGCAGACTCACTGTAGAGCAGCGCATCTTCAACTACAGGCTGTCGCGAGCTCGGACGGTTGTGGAAAATGCATTTGGGATCATGGCCAACCGCTTCCGTGTCTTACTAACCACCATCAACATCCAGGACACTGTCACAGTGGAGTACATTGTCCTGGCTTGTTGTGCTCTGCATAACTTTCTACGGAGTGAGGCCAGCAATGTATACATGGCAGACATTGTGGACCAGGAAGGACCAGATGGAGACATTATTGAAGGAAGATGGAGGCAAGACTCTGTCCTACAACAAGCCCCCCTGCCAAAAAGCAACAATGCAGCAGTAAGGGCCAAACAGATCAGGGATGAACGATGTCGTTATTTCATGTCTGATACTGGTGCAGTGCCTTTTCAATGGGGCAAGATATAGGACAGATTGTCTGTGTGTAAAGGAAGATATCTTGTTGTTTCAATTGTGATTATTGAGAAGGATCAATAAAAATCATATCAATCATAATGGCCTCCTGTATCATTATCACCATAAAGTCGTGTTGGAAACATAATGCATAGTTTTTGGTCAGGGGATAATGGAATGTGCAAAGTTTAATTATAATGTTCTCATAATTATGCATTTATCAGGATCAGTGGAATGGAACACTGACTGGCCTTATACAGCCTATTGCTGAATAAGTTGTTAATGGGGAAGGAGATCATGGAATGTGTTCACCAAGTTCCCCATAATGTAATGTTAATGTGGTTTCTGTATGAAAGGTTACATGTGAATGGAGGACCAGATCACCATGCCCAGATCATCAGTGTTCACAGTGTGGTGCCATCGTCTGTGCCGTCACGGTTTATCTGGTAGGTTTACCATCGTCACTTCCGGTTTTTGTCGTGCACCGATTCGCTATTCAAGGGCTAGCACTCCACCAATCAGATTGGTCATTGAGTCCGACTGCCCACTGGCCGATTCAACATGTCCAATCGGCCACGGAACGCACCGCACAGACTCGAGTCACCGACCTCACCGGACTGTCTGACAACGTCAGACGGCCGATAATCGGGTCTGTGTGTCAGTGCCTTTAAACGCATCAATGCCGGTGTGTCACTGCCCCCTATAGGTTAAATATCGAATGGACACTTTACCCAAAGCTTTATAAGCAAATACAAAATAATTTCATTCACTTCCTAAAAGAAAAGTACTTAATTGTGATCTATTCGAATCAATAAAAGCATAATCTTTTTGAGCCTGACAATGTCTTTAAATAAAATAGGCCTATATTTTATTTAATACTGAAGTTTTGAGTGTGGTTTGAACTTTACATGTGTATAAATATAGTACAGGTTTTTTTGATTGCAGTGAAATCAGGAGTCATTCTCGTGAAGTTTGTAATTTTTCAGTAGGCTGTAGGTGTTATGTACCTCAAATAAGACACCTGAATACATACCCAATTACATCACTCATAATTTAAATTAGGAATATTCCTTGTAGTAAAATGCTTAAAGTTACTAACTCTAAATATGTAAATAACTGAAATACGATAGGAGCAGTTGCCCACTTTTTCTGAGCAAACGTCAGTGATTCTCTGCAATTAGTGATGCATTTATTAAGTTAATTCCCTGTGTAAAAAAAAGTACACACACCTTTTAGTTTAACAAAGATGTAGCTACCGGTTTGATTGGTTGTCTTGGTGAATATTCAGGCAGAGACACTGAGCCCAAGAACATTTCCAAGATGAGAAGTTTATTGGTTTACAAAGTAGCTGTTTTTACAAAAGCATGAGAAAAAAAAAAAAAAAAAAAAAAAAAACGACATTTCGAGAAGTCTAACATAATGGTTGAATGTACGGTCTTCATCTAAACACTGGTCCAGTGGATAGTCTCAATGAGACACAAAATCAGGGCCATCTCAGGATATTTCAGGGAAGAGCTCCTGTATTTATTTATTTATTAAATGGAGCAGCTCTCTGTGGCAATCTGCTAGAAAGTTGTTTGATCGTCTGAAAAACAGCCGATCAAACAGCCAACTTCCAGAAGATCAAAGTCACAACAGCCAACACCCTGGAGATCCTCAGGTTTGGTACATCCCGGAAAACACACGTGTCAAAATGATGGTTAACTTGGTTTTGCGATAAAAAGAAAAGAATCTTTGATTCCAATACTGGTTTCATACACTTCCTTGTGTCACACAGGGAAGTACAATATTTAAATATTTGACCTCAGTTACTATCATTATAAAAAAAAAAAACTCAACTTTTCAAGATGCCTTCATATAAAGTACGTTACCAATACAGTAGGTATGACGTTACCACACAAAACCCTGCTGGTTACACTGTAATAAATAGAAATGATAACATGATTGTACAACCACACGATACATTAGCAACAGATCAACCTACTTCTACTCAGAGGACACTTCATAAATGGACATCATGATTTAGTCGTTCTCACAACATGTCATGTAGGTTTGAGCACTTTTTAGAAAGTCATTGTGTTGTTCTACTAATTATTAAAAGTCCTGTGGGAAAAAAAAAAAAAAAAGCTTGATTTAGATAAGTTAGTGTCAGGGGTGTTCAAAGATTGAAATTTGGTAGGTACCGGGGCGGCCTCTTAGTCACCCAGTAAGAGCGTTCGCCCCATGTTGGCAGAGTCCTGCAGCTGTGCGGGTTCGAATCCGACCTGCGGCCCTTTGCTGCGTGTCATCCCCCCATCTCTCTCCCCCTTTCATGCCTATCCACTGTCTCTATGTAATAAAAGGGAAAAGCCCCAAAAAATAATATTTAAAAAAAAGAAAAAATTTGGTAGGTACTTCATGAATACTAGGCTATAAAAAAGGTAAACAGGCCAAAGCAAAATCTGCCCACACCTGACACAGCAGATGAAAGAAAGAAAAGAAAGAAAAAGCATGCTTGACTGGAATGAAAACTGGCATTATAATACCTCAATTGTTCATGTATACAAATGGTACTAGCTTACATGCACAACCAAAGGATTTCTGCTTGTAACTCAGCTTGGTATTCCTCATGTAAAAACAAAGACTTTATAAATATGTACATCCAAAGTCCAAAAGCAGAGTAACATACAGACCTTCGGTCAAACAAACTTGGTTTACATCAGACGCCCTCCATTTTTAACATGAGGGTATGAAGGGTGGTCTATTTCATATATTAAAAAAAAACAAAAAAAAAACCAGTATTTTCACTTAGGTAATTATCATCAGATTACAATCAGGAAGAACATTCATTTTTCAGTTGCAATTTTAAAGGGTTGAAGCACAATTAAATTAATAGCAGGAAAGTGGACTTTTATTTAACAACATATTTCAAGAAGAAACCCATATGTTGAGGTTTTCTAAGCACATGTACCGAAAACTTTTTACTGGAATACTAAGCAGTTATGAGTCCCTTACGCGGATCACCAACGCACTTCTTTTTAGAGTGCAACAGTACCACATCAGTATGTAGTACCATGCCAGCTTATCATGTACCTGCAGAAAAACCTAATAGACAGCTGGAAAACCCACAACAATCTATTAATGTAGAGTTTATCCGTGCTTTGTTGAGAAAAACACACTCCCAGCTCAGCTCCCTGCATACTCACACATACATTGTGCACTCCCTGGTTTGAGCCCTTAAATTCAGGAAGTCTGAAATTGTTCATCTCCTTCCCCCATAATTCCTAGCTGAGGAGCTACAACTTTACCTTAACACACATCTTTTTTCCACATCCATACTGTTGAGTTATGTCCATTTACTTTACATTGTGTATATTATTAACATGATTACAGGAAACTGCAGAGTTATAAATGGATGGTCACCAGTTAATAGAAAGAACACAATAAACCGTATCCAAAAAAACACACCCGGTCAACACAATTACACATTTGTTCTGTTGTAATACTAGAGTAACGATGCGTTGCACTGGCACGCATCCTTTCAAACTGCACTTCTCACTGCCCTCTCATACCAAACTGCACTCATTTCCTGTTTGTGTCTGAAAACAAACAAACATCGCTTGCCAAGCGAAAACGAGCGGCCCTGTCTGACCAACCACGAGAAAACAAGTTCTGCTCCAGAGCAGCTTATTACTACATGAAAGGAGCTAATAAATACTCAGTGCATGTAAGAAAAGCCTCTTTGTATTTTTGACAAATGCTGCACACAGCTGCAGCAGCGCACTGTGCACAGACAGTAACAAGATGTCCAACAAAGAGGATTCCTTAAAGTTTGCAGGGAAGTCAGCGCAACTGTTGTGCACAGATGTCATGGCTTACTCCAAATTCACAGCAGCAAAAGGTGATGGAAAAAGAATAGCTCGTTTAGATCAAAACTGAAGTGTAGAAATGTCAAAATCGTAATGGTACTTGTGTGCATCCTTGAGAAACCGTGTACAACACTTTGCTTCTTCACTGTGTCGAGCTGCTCAAAAAGTGGATATGAACTGTGGCACGGCTTTAAAAGCATGCATTCAATTTTCTGTTTGATATTAAGCATAACATCTGTCACAATCTAAGCTTTTCCAACCTGGTCCAAGCTCTAATGTTCTAATAAGTCAACCTTTAGGGGATTATGAAATGGTTTGAATAATGCCTTTATTTATAGTTAATAAATATACAACTAATGTAAAAGAAGGAATTTTTCACAACCTTGCAACCCAAAAGCGGTTCTTATCAAATCGCTTATTACTGAACTAAAAAAAAGCTATAGTTAATTCATTAATACATTAATAATAAAGCCATAAGCGACATCTTTATTAGAAAGTGGGACCCAGAAATCTATGCAGTGAAATTCTTACCCAATTCTACTGTATGTGTAAAACTTTACAGATCATAGTGAATGCTGATAGTGTATGAGGTGTAAACAGAGCCCCGTTAAATACTTACTGTAATACTCTTAATACTGTGAGTTTTGCTTTGCAGATACGTTTGTATTATTACTGTGGAGTTATAACTTCCTTTCTGCCTCAGTGAAGTGGAGTGGAATGGTTTATAGAGACAAAACCATGTAGGACATTACAGTTTGTTAGACTTGTAAAAACCTGCTGGCTGCATTACACAAGGCTGTTACTGCTTTCGAACATCGTTTGTCTCAGTGTGGACAAAACAATGACGTGGAATGATTCAGGAAACACGAGACATTACTGTAGGACTGAAAATGGACTATAACAGCACCAGCCATACCACCAAAAAACTGACAGTAAGTATTAATTTTGTGCATCACCATATATCTTCTATGCTACTATAGGAACATGAATACTATACAGTCAAAATACCACCAGGATCTGATCCCGCTTCCAAGAAAACAGCTATTACAGTAAATGTGACTGAAGGTTTTAGTTTGAGTTTAGTTTTAACCAGGGATGCACCAAATCCAGGATTCGGCAGAATATTGGACTTTTTGACGGGGTTTGGTTCCTGCTGAACCGAACCCTACGCTTGCGCTACGCTGGTCGACGTAATGATGCCGCCGTTGATTACGGGAAGGTGTTTACGTAGGTGGAGCGTTCAATGCAGCAGGCTGTGAGAAAGTGAAAATGGAACAGAGCAGAAAAAGTGTTTGGCTGTACTTTCAGTCAAAAGAAGGCCATTCAAGTCCAGCTACATGTTCATTTTGCAATGTCGATTTGTCTCGTGGTGGCGAGGACCCTAAACCACACACAACATCGCCGCTGTTAAAACATTTGCGTATGAAACATCCGAAAGAATACGAGTTGTGCATGAAGGAATCTACAGACAGCATCCAAAATGCAGCAACTTCAGGTACGGCAAAGAAAGGACAGTCATTACTTCATTCATGAGTTTACGGTGTTAATGGACTGAAGATGGGAGTAGGATTCGGCAGAATCTTAACCAGTGTATTCAGAATTCAGCCGAATCCCAGAAATCTGGATTCGGTGCATCTCTTTTAACACCAGCACACTTTGACAGCACAGTTTCTTCTAAATATGCACTGAGAGTGTTTTATGAGACTTAGTTGCATATTGGTTAAGTGTACCATTCAGATGAGGTTTGCATTGAACACGTGTGTTCTGTGAGTGTGACAGCAGAGAGCAGAGTCCAAATGTTTTAATTTCTCCTCTCGCCTTGCTCCACCAGAGTAAACAGCCATAACTGTACTTCCTGTTCAGCACACTGGACTTCCTACCTACACGAGAATGGCTGCAGTAATCGCTAAAAACTACCAACACACGCAGTGTACAGTACGGGACACTCCCTGCTACATCATGTTATGATATAATCCTCATTTTGGGGGGGATTTAGGTCGCTGAGACTGCAGTGTGTTACCGTGACAACTGGGATAAGCCCAAGGGGGGTGGGCGGGGGCAGAGAAGTGGCTACAGAGATGCAGATGCATCAGCACAGAGAAAACAGGGTGTAATACTGCACTCTACTGTGATCTGAAGATTGAGTTTTCAAAGATAACTGCAACAATAATTACAGCTGAGTAAACTCAATTCTAAAAAGCGCCAACAACCTGCAACATTATGCTTTACAACTGTTTTTATCGGATATGTAAATCATGTTTCAGCCCTTGTAGGAGTAAGTCAAGGCTTAGATTGAATAGCCTAACACTGCTCAGGTCAGATACTGGAGATTTTACAGCATATTTGTCACACGGGTTGGGTTAAAATCCTGGTAATCTATAGCCTAGAAATCTAGACGCACCCTATCGGCAGCAAATGCAATTTGTAGCCAGAGGGGTCTAGCAACTCTCCGTTGGCTTGCGAGCTGGAAAAGCCAAACTCTAGGCAGCTAGCAGCTGCTGGCGAACAGCGGTCTTTCGAATTGGCTTTGACCGCAACTCTGGAGACTTGAAATTGAGCTTTTCTTTGAGAAAAGAACAAAGAACGGCACTGAAGTCAAGATGTGTTCGGAATTTTGCCGACCGGATACGTTTAATCTATCAACTAGTGTTGATCCGGTTGGTTGTAGCGCTATCCTATTGCGTGCAGAGGGAATTTGAAAGACAACAGTTTATCCCGCCCCTCGGATTGAGCCCTGCCAATGGGGAGTTCCCAGACCCAACATCTGGATGTGGGTCTGGCTTGTCAGGCTAGGTAATCTATGACCAGTGTCTCTTTTTAGCTTGATCAACATGCATTTTCCAGTTTATCCAAAAGATTTTGGAATGTTTTCATAAGCCCACGAGTTGCAGAATTAAAAACGTTTAAAATCATTCCCCAAATTTTCATCCATAACCAACAGTTTGCTTGCACATTTGCTGCTCAGAACCAGATATTGTTCCTGAGTAACCGGTTTCTATAACAACCAAGTTATTTTTTTCCATCCTTGAAAGCACTTCACACCTGCCTCTACGTTAGCATCCCTAAAAAGACTCAACATAAAAAAAAAGAAAAGTGCTATTAATAAGCCACGAGTTCCCTGATGTGACAAAACTGGGGCTACAAAGAGAAAAACACATTCACCCTCAAAGCATCATCAGACCCTGGTTCAACAGAAAGGAATGGAAAGAAGTGAATGAAAATGTAGCAGAAGAACTCTAACTTGTCACCGCCAGAGCTTTCCCCCCCAGTTGTTATGCTAATGCAGTGTTGCATGATGGGTTATGGATCACACACACACACACACACACACACACACACACACACACACACACACACACACACACACACACACACACACACACACACACACACACACACACACACACACACACACACACACACACACACACACACACACACACACACACACACACACACACACACACACACACACACACACACACACACACACACACACACACACACACACACACACACACACGAGTGGGATGTTAACCGAGCTTGGTGATGTGTAGATCTCCTTGTATCCGTACCGTGTCGATAGAGGACAAAGATTTTACTTTGTGATAAAAGTCAAAGAGCTGGTGTCCGTCCACAAATATCCGGAACCTCTGGTGCTCGCAGTGGATCTCGATCTGCAGGGAGGGAAGAAAAAAAAAAGGGAGAGAAAGAGTTTAGATTAAGCAAAGTCATTTACAAATTATAATCAATCCATAAATAAGCAATGACAATACCACTGAAGCATCAAACTGCAATAAATGCAGATGAATACGGAAGGAATAGTTTGACAACTTTGGGAAACAGGCTGATTTGCTTTCTTGTGGAGAGCGAGAGGAGTAATGTACCGGAAATATGAAGCTACCGCCAGGATATGTTAGCTTAGCACTAGAACTGCAACAATTAGTCGATGCCTCATCGACTCATCGACTGCAACAATTAGTCGATGAGGCGTTTTCAACAGCTCTCCGCTACGGCCAAAAAGCGAGTTATAACTTGTCATCAGGTTGGTTTTTTTTCCATTTTCAATATAAAAACTATTTAAAAATAAAAGTGCAGCTTTCACTAAATACAGAAGCATTTACTGAACACATATGTTTATGGGTTTAATGTAAAGGGTGTTCACCAGCCATCTGGTATTCCTGCTTGTAAAACGTTTAACAAGAGCAAATCACAACCTGGACTGAAGCTTAATATATCTGCCGTTTTTGGAATGCGTTTTAACCATCCAAACGCTGTCTAACTAATAAGCTAAAAGGGAGTCCCTGCCACTTGTGCTTACAGACACCGGCTTTGCTTGCAGCTGAACACGGAACCTCAACAAACCTCCCTATGGTTTGGACTAAAGAAAACAAACTTCGCCAGAGTGATCGCACTCCCCGAGGCGGATTATTCCGATGAACTAAGTAACAGAAACCGTCTTCCTCCTGTGAAACCTCACAGCACATCATGTGTCTGTCCACGTGTCTCTTGACATCTGTACGACAGCCTTAATCTCCAGCCTCCAGCTGTTGACTGAGTCAGGACTGTGCTGACCTGCTTGGTCACGCTCCGACCACAAACAAAAGATACTGTGTCAGAGAGCTGACTTTACATAACCAGACGCAGGGATCAACTCTAAAAATAAGCCAAAGATGGTCGTTGTTTTGTCTTTGAAAGAAATTTAGGACTGAACCTTCTTTCCTCCAGTAGAATTATCTTGTGAAAAGCTCACACGTCATCATTTATTTTTAGTCGAGCACCATATGTGTTATTCCTGTGCATATTCAGAATTATTAGAGCGGACAAGTCCTCAGGTCTTATGGGAATTATCATCATGCACATGTACTGCTGTTGCTGCTCCACCCTCCCCCCAACCTCATCCAACACACAAACAGCTGATGCTGCCCCCCCCCTTTTGCAGTAGAGACCACCACACCGGATACAGACTGTATTTACAGTAGATAGATACTGAAACATTTCCTGTTTGTCTCTTATTTCTTTACTGCAAGGCAACTGCCAGATGCAATTTATCTCTCTTACAGTGGATTGCTTGTAATGCTCACGACAGGATTTTAAAAGAAATATTCCAACCAAAAGCACATCAACAATGTTACAACAACCAACAAGAAAAGGAAATACTAAATTGGTCTCACAAAAATCTGATGAAAAACAAAGCTGGAATTGTATACGTTGGAGCATTCCTACTTGAAAAAAAAAAAAAAAAAAAAAAGAAAAAGTAGTAGTTCTGTCAACTACTCAACTAAATGTTTCACAGCACCAATTATTGCTACTTTCTTAAGCATCATAAGTTGGATTGTGTAACATCATCTGAAAACCAACAACCTGAGAATCTAATTTCACATAGAGAGATTTGTGGCAGGTTCCCGGAGGTTTCGAAAGCAAGCCAGGTTTCAACTTCTTTCAAGCTCTCCCTTTTGTTCTTCTTCACAAAACCACTACCGTCCCTTTTTGTGTGCGCCGCTATGATCGACTTCGAGGAAAGACTTCCAAGAAGTCTGCATGCTATCCAAATTTGAATGATTATCACGACTCGACCTGCTTTGTTTACATTCTACATTCTTGACTCTTTACACTGTTTTGCACTTGTTTTGTCTTGGCACCTTATGTTGACTGCCTTGTTCGCACTGCTAAAATGTATCACAACTGGCCCCAAAACAGCTATGAAAACACTTTGGCCTTCTGACGTGGTTGACCAACGCATTGTATGAGCATTTACCATAACCCACCCCCAATGTAGCACAAGTAGACCTTACATTTCACAATAATTGTTTACTGTCAGATCTTTTATAGATCTCTGCATTTCTGACTGTACATGAAGGCAGCTTCATTTCATTGAGAAAGAAAAGAGGATAGACTGTGCTGTAGCTTGTTGCAGGAAACAGTCAGCTGTTACCCAAACTCCTGGGCAGCTGCTGTGTTTCGTTTTTTACCTTCATAGTATTTTAAAACTTTGTTGTGGCAGAGGCAGAGACAGAGACGTCTCCTGTTTATTGTACAGGACTTTCATACTGCCTCAAAATGGCCTGTTAAGTCTGATCACCGCTTACATGATTGGCCACAGCAGTGTAACATCAGGTTTCGTTTCTCCAAAAGTTGAATCTGTCTTAACTTCTCGTTAAGACAGGCTGCTCCGTTATATTACTTTTTTTCAGCTCCCCTAATGCCCCCACCTCCACAGGCTAAAAACACACTACCTCCATTTAAAATGAATGGGAAGACTTGCGTTTTCCCCGGACCGCCTGGCGACCGGCTGAGCGTATGTGAACGCAGCCTGAAGCACTTTAGGGTGGGTTTCCCCATTTAAACTTATTGTATCCAATGTGAATCTGGTTAAGATAATATGGTTTCGCTGGGGGTTTGCTTGCCTTTATGGACTCTTGTTGTAAGTCTGTGAAGCCAAATCAAATTATAAAAAAATAATGGTCCAAAGGAAATAAGATGCAGTGTGTAAGAGAAAGAATTACCTTAACTGTAACCATGATAATAAAGAACAAATGTGAATAAGATCAAAAGTAGAAGGATGCTGGAGGCAAAGAGAGCATCGCACAGTCTTCATAGAAAACACGTGTACAACAAAAACCAACAACCTGAACTTACTTGCAAACAGGCAGGGCACCAGAACCATCTGGCATGTAAATTTAACATGAACACAAAAAGGATCTTTACCCTAAAAGGCTGATCGGGGATGAAGGGAAAGTAGTCGGTGGACACTTCCTCCTGTGTCCACTTCCCAGAGATGCAGGCGCAGCGCAGGAACTGGCGGTCGGTGAAGCGCGCGGTGAGTTTCAGGGCCACGTCATGCAGAGTCTCCTCCTTCTCCGAGTCACGGCCGCAGGTTAAGCTCACGTCAAAGCTGAGGGAGGAATGGAAGCAGGGGAGTCAGACAGGCAGCATATGAATAATCTGGGATAAGTCAAATGCATAATTCTGTGGCTGCTGTGTGAGGGGAAAAACTATTGTGTTTTAATTATGTATAATCCCTTTTGGTTTACCCCCCACCTTCCCTCCCCTGCAGCTGTGCTGTTTACACACAACCTTCTTTGTGTGAGTGTGTAGACATGACTACAGTAACAAACTTGCTGAGATACAACAAAGGAAATCTGGTTTTGGAGCAACTCAGCCAGGACATTCACATGAACTTTGCCATAAAAAACTGTGCCCACAGCAGCCTCTGAACATGATGAGGTCATGGGGAGGCTTCTTCCAAGTTTCCATGCAGGGTAATAAGGACACACCCAAACAAGTCTGCCTCACTTGGTCTTCTTCCCCCCCCAAATTTCCCCGTGTTTTCTCCCTACTGGTTGGGGAACGCCCTGACTCTGCATACTTAAGAAGCCACCATTCTCTCTGGCTGCCCACAGACAGTGTGTCCTGGAGTGGCTGTGCAAGTACGACTGGCCTAACAACAAAAAGCCTATCTCTAAAAATCACTCTGGAGGACGTGGGGAGGTAAAGCTAAGCTCCAGCTAAGGTGTGCATGTATTGTTAAGGGTTATCTTACCTGTCTGGCTCCAATTCGACAATGCCCATCACTATAATCTTCTTCCCCGGCCGCATGCCGCCACGGATTCGCCCGCTGAATGGCACCGTCTATGCAAAGCAAGTAGAATTGTATTAAGCGCAGCCCGGAGCAAACAAACAATGACACACAAGGAATACACAGGAGACCGTTAATGCAGATTTCATACCAGCAGATGAGATAAATCCTCCTTGTCAGGTGAGATGAGGCCGGCGGGGTTCTCCAGCGAGTCGTTCAGATAGTCATTTTCCACGTTCTTCAACAACAGTGACAAATGACACAAGATGTAAAACGGCCATGTCTATTCGTCTTATCAGGTAGGATATAAACTGGCCCGGCTCAGGTTTAAACACCCAGCATGAGGCTGCAGGCCTGTTTGATGCTAAATACACCCAGGGTGGCCTTGCATGCCCCCCCAACAATGACGAGTTGGCAGCAGCAGACCTGTCACGTTGGTATCGGTTGGTACCTGTCGTGTGCCATATTTGATATTTAAAAATTAGCATCACAAACTGCAAACTGAACGCTTCAAAATGTCACGCTGCGGTAGCCCAAACGAGCACCCATTGAGCACACCGCCAAGAGGCTACATTTCACCGCGAACATTTTGGATGTCCTCCCCATTGACATATATATATATATATATAAGGTCCTCCCCGGCCACAGATGAAAGAGGACGTCGCCTCGCGCTGTGAATAAAGCTGCGCACGGCGCTCCGCATTTACAATAAGCCCCGGATAATCGGCATTACATCGCAGTAGCATACAGCGATATATGCGCAGAAAATAAATACCCACACATCCCTCCCCGGTGCCCTTAAAGCCCCAAAATACTCACTATCCCGTCCTTTTCAGCTGCCTGAACCGCCATCTTGAGCAGAATAGCATAGGATGCTTATTATGGGAGCAGAGGCAGCCTGCCTGTGGTGTGTCAGCGTCGTGGCACTGACTCAGGAGGATATTCCTGTTTCTGGGTCTCACAGAGAGCACGGCCACCTAGCAGGACATCCCTCCGCTCCACTGTCTCTCGGAAATGGGTGGATATCTGCTGACGTATGCTTTATCATAATTACGGACTAAAAGCTTAATCCCCGTCTGTTGGGAGAAGGCTAATCACACAGATTTTACTCAACCCTTCACCCAATTAGGCAACGCGCTTTTTGGACTCTATTAGTTTTTTTTTTTTTTTTAAACAATAAGTTGTTATTATATGAGCGCCAGACAGCTGTCTACAGTGCCCTGTGTTCATTAAAAATGTAACAGGGTGGTGCTCGTGCTCTGGCCTAATTGGCGAAAGTGTTCACACTCAATATTTCTGATTGATTCAACCTCTCCTCTGAGGCTACATATAGCTTTAAATAGACCAGTATGTGCTCAGTTGTGAGCCTGGAACATTAATTGCTTTTCATTGAATGAAGTGGACATTTACATGGTCTCCACCCCCCTCTCTGTCCATTCCTGTGCATGCAAACATCTCGCACTTTCTTTGATTGTGTTTGTCTTTCTCTTGGTTCATTCTGCCCCTCTGTGGACATTTAAAGGCATTACAACCCATACATGTCAAAGTCCTTTTCCATAAATATACTGTAGTTGATGCATCAGCCAATTAAAAAGCAGTTTATATCAGGGATTTAGCCTAATACTTTAAATTGCATTACATAGTCCCATTAGAAAATTCTATCTTTATTTATCCCTCTAGAGTCTTAATGTATCATTGTCATGTGAGGTTGTTTTTTTTCTTTACCCAAAGTGCTTTAAAGCAGGAAAACGTACATTTGTAGCATGTGTGGCCACAGTGGATAAAGCGCACCTCATGGCAGCAGTAGTATCACGTTTTATACTCATACAGCTAAAAAAATGAATGTTTAAATGTGCAAATTTTGGTGCACCCAGTCATTACATTTCCCTGTGAGAGGATTAGTGTCCAACATTAATGCTAAGCTGTTGCAAGTCTCCATAGGAGAACTCCCAGTAGTAAAGAAATGTGAACGAGAGCTGAGCCCTGAGGGGAACGCAATTAATTGGGAGGCAGTTTGGGACAACATTTTCCACTGTTCCAAGAAACCAAATCACCAGTAAATCCACTTCAGCATATGCCATAGGACACATTGGACTCCTCAGAAGAAATACATCTCAAAAGCCATTCCCACTCCCTATTGTACATTCTGTCAACCTGAACAAACTGGAACTCTCCTGCATATTGTCTAGGAGCGTGAACAGGTTCATGAGTTCTGGCATAAAACAACATCAATACTATCTGATGTGATAGGATATCTAATCCCTACTGACCCGATTGTTTTGTTACTTAATGATGACTCTAAATTACACCTGCTTGAGAGACAGAGGAAGATTTGGCTAGCCGGCTCAACTGCAACCAAGAAAATGATAGCCCAACGCTGGCTCCCCCACCCCCCCACTCGCTTTGTATAAAACAGTGGTTGGCGTATTTTCTAGACATAATTAAGCTTGAGGATTAACACAGTAAGGATTAACAAAGCCAAATCATCAACTCTCCACCTATGGAAAAGCACAGCAGCACAAATATCAGACCTAATGACCTCAACGCCACAAGAACTAGAGGAGAGCAACTAGGCAAGGTGTGATTTCTGTTTGTTTCTTTCTTTTGTTTTCCCCGAGACCGCAGAGGGTGGGGGGTGGGAGAGACTTTTTGTTCTCGTTCAATTTGTTTATCTGTTCTATGCACCATCTGACATTACCTGGCACATATTGTGGAATTTGTTCTGTATGTCTGAATGATAAATGGTGCTAAAAAATAATTTAAAAAAATTATCTAAAAACAAAAGTGCAAATTTGTGTTGTATAAGTTTTCCCTTAGACTCATACCACAACATTGTTTTTTCTGGAAATTCCACCACAATTACAGCAGGAGCCACCACTTATGCCTGTTTGTCCTGATTATTTCCAAAAACTTAGGCTATTTTTATTCCTACACTTCAGCATTTTAAAGCAGTGTTGTTGTTTTTAAATTTGACTATAAAAGTGTTTCCTATCACACCCCCAGTCGTCCAAAGAGGGAGGATTGCGGGGTCCTCTTTGTATTTTCTCTCTTGAGGTTTTTTTTCATTTTTAAGACTTAAGAAAGCCTCTTGTTTTTGTGCTTCCATCTTGTGGTTTCTTTCAGAACTACAGCACAATCTCAAACCATATTTTGAAAATGCTTTCCACTGAAATAGACATGAATCTTCTTTGCAGAGTCTTGATGAAAAAAAAAATTTCAAACATGCCTGGGATGGAAGGCTGGAACATTTTTACTTCTTTCAAGAGGAACCAGCCTGATACATGTTCACACCTTGAGAAAGTAAAGGAGAAATGCAACCCAGCAAGACCTCTGGCAACAGACACATAATACTGAAGGTGAGATGGCAGCAGGTTGGCAGGTTACACTGCAAAAAAGATCAATCAAATCAATTATTTGGTGTTATTTTAATATAGGTGCATAACAGCAGATTAAGATAATTTCCTTTGTATCCAGATTTCACTTCCTTGATTTCTTTTCTTTTCTTTTTCAAAAAAGCATAATAAAAAGTCAGAATGAAACGGACAAAGGCAGATTACTTCACAAAAAAGTCGTCACTGCATATTGCATTTAATGTCAATTGATATTTATTTTACAGTGGAGCATCATCAGCCCCTATAACTACAGGTTAGTGCATGTGGTCAGCTGTGCATGCACTCTGTGGCGCATACAGTAAATGTAAAAAATAAAATAAAATAAAAAAGATCAGAAAATACTTCCAAATCCAGTATTGCTCTTGGGAGTCAGTGTTTAAAACAGAGAGAACAGAGTATACGACTTAAGTATAAAAAAGTCCCACAGCGCATCCATCCCTCTCTCTCCCTCCTTCTCTCGCTGGCTCTCCTCGCAGAGACCCAGCCTCCTGTCCGGTCGCCCATCCTCCCTGCTGCCATGGCCGCCGGTCGTGATGCTGCGACGGCCGGACCTGCAGTCTGCACCGAGATGGAGGAACGGGTAAGATGCGTTTTGGTAATACGGGATGCTCTCTTTGCGAAAACGTTCAGGACTGAGACCGTCCCTTGACATCGGGCCTTTCCAGGCAGTCCCTGACACGCTGCTGCAGCAAGATGGAGAGAACCCCTTCAGGATCCATACCGCCGCAGTAGCCGCAACGATGTCTGTTCATTGGTTTTGGCACAATATTCAGCAAGACTATTAGTGTAGAGGAAGGGAGAATGAGCTTTATCGTGTAAGCAATAGAGAGAGAGGGAGAGCCGTCGTCGCACTGCTGCTGCAGCGCATGTGTGACGCGCTGATGTCAAATGGAGAAGTGAAAGTGCAGCAGCTGGTCGGTCGGTTGGTCGGTCGGTGCATGTAGGCTTCCGAGGTGCAGCTTATAATTAGCCGGACAGTGGCGATGCTTTAACAGTTTGGGTCTCACCTTGTTTGCCGCTGAATCCGGAGAGGTTTGAGCGCGCTTGTCAAGCCGGGTTTCTTCCACTTGGCGGCGACGCATGCTGACAACTTGGCAGGCAAGGTAGGATTTTTTTTCCTGATCAACAGAGCAGAACTGAGCATGGATGAAAAAAGAGGCATTGTTGTGCTGAGGCCATTATCAGAGGAAATTGTCCATCAAGAGAGAGGCCCAATGTGTGTGTGTGTGTGTGTGTGTGTGTGTGTGTGTGTGTGTGTGTGTGTGTGTGTGTGTGTGTGTGTGTGTGTGTGTGTTTGTGTTTGTGTTTGTGTTTTCTGTTATTATAGGCCTGTTCATCAATAGGAAGAGTGGGACTGCACTCTTTATGGTATTGATTTCATCACAATTTTGGATTAGATTATCAAGCACTTAAAATGTCAAAATCACCAGTTGCCAGAGCCCAACATGACGTGTTTATCTGCCTTACTTTAGAATTACAGCCAATAAATCCCAAAGTATTCATTCTATCAAATGAAATTGTGAAGATCATGTGCATCTGACAACTTGTGAAGCCATAACCATCAATTTGTCATCAAATTTATGTTTTTGTGAAAAATGGCCTTGTGGTAATGGTAAAGCCACCTGTAACAGACTGTGGAGTGTGTGTGTGTGTGTGTGTGTGTGTGTGTGTGTGTGTGTGTGTGTGTGTGTGTGTGTGTGTGCGTGTGCGCGCGTGTGTGTCTGTGTGGGTGTATTTCACCTACTGGACTGAGAGAACTGAACCTGTTGTTCCAGTTTTGCATTTACCGGGCTGTAATATTTTTGTTTAGTCGTCTTCAGGCTGTGGACTCACTCATCAGCTGTTCTTCATCTTTTCCACTTCTTCCCATTTTTGCCAGCATTTTGTCTCAGGGTGAGTGTTTGCTTAGATTGCTGCTTTATCTTCCATCAAGTTGACATTTACTGTCAGTGTAGTTGACTTTATCTTACTTCAAGCTTTATCTCAGACAGTGGATCTTCTGGGCTTGAAATCAGATTGTCATCTAAAAATGATCACAACCTCCAGCAGCCACATGCTAATTCATAATTTCTTACAGAACAAGCATGCAATCTTACTTTGTGTATATTTTACAGATGTAGGCTATAGGGCCAAAGGTGAGGCCAACCAAATGCGTCAGTTATGCAATTCAAGTCCCCTAATCTCCTCAGTGGAAAATGAGAGATGCTGGATTAAAGGAGGGAGTTAGTTGGAGGCCGGGGGAAACCCGTGAAAGAAAGCTGTTATTAGAGATTACTGGGCAAAGGATTGTTTTACGACCCAAATACTTTGTCTGCTGAAGCTTGACAAGATGCAAAGAGACCGCTAGAAATATCAGAGTAAGAGTGAATTGTTTCAGTATGTTGTGCAGAAGTGAACTTTTGGGTTAAAGGGGAAAGTAGTTTCTCTTCCTTACTTTAAAAAAAAAGATTAGTCTGGTTGCCCTGACTGGCTTACTTGGAAAGATTGGTTTCCATTTTCTTTCAGCTACTTGGCAGTAATGCCTTTTTAAACCACCACGACTCAGACTGAGGGAGCTACAAACTTCTGCACAGGAGTAAAACGTACTCAGGATGCAAATGTTGTTGAATTGTAGTTCAATTTATTGTTTCTTAGAAAGATTTTCATCAGAATTTGCAGTGCCAAGTAAGTTTCCCCACTCTTCTTGAAGTGTTTGCTGATGTGTTCTCGCCATCTATCTGACGGAATGTTATACTGCTTAAAGGTTTTTGGGGATGTTCACAGCAACCTCTTGTTATAGTTGTTTCCATTATTACCTGAGACATTGTTTAATCGAGGATTTGTACATTTGAAAAGTTAATTTCAAATGTATGGCAGCCCATTCCTATGTGGGATTACAAAAAAAGGAGGAGGGAATTTCCCTTTCCTCCTAATTCAAGCGTGTGTGTGTGTGTGTGTGTGTGTGTGTGTGTGTGTGTGTGTTAAAGATATAATATCTGGGAAAAGCAGATGCAAAAAGGTGGCATTAGTTAAAAACAAACAGGGAGAGAGATAACTTCATTCCCTTCTGATAATTGAGAGTAAAACAAACATGCAGATATTAAAAGATGGAAGTAAAGTGAATGTTATGGAAATTTTCTGCCCTAAAAAATTTACTTATGTCAGTTCTTCTGAGCGATGCCTCCTGGGCGTCTCAGAAAACCCCCTTTTGATCAAACGAGGAGTCAGAGGTTCCCCAGAGCCTGGCTAGTCTCGTCGTACAAAGGTCAACGCATCAGAAGAGCTGCTTTCAGGTTTAGCATCCTCGCTGGGGCCTCCAAATGTTAAGGAAATAACATTCCAGTGTTCTTTAGGACTCAATATACAAACACATATAATATAGTAATGAGATATATATATATATATATATATATATATATATATACATATAATAATTAATTACAGGGAAGTTACAGAGAAAAAAGTATCAAGTTCAAACCAATTCAGTTTTCCTTGGCAGCTTCTGAAGAACACACAGAAACACATTGCGAATATATATGTGACAAAAAGAAGAAGTCTATGCTTATTGGAAAGCAGCCAAATTAATATTTTTACAAACCGATGAAAAGGTTTTTCAACAATTGCCAGTAACCAATGACAGGCTCTTAAATGTATTTAGCTTTTTCCTTTAAAGGAATATGCCGCCGTTTGTTGAAATAGGGTTATTCACCGTCTCCTCTATATTTATATAGGTGGGCAAACGCATTTTTGTCTCAGTGCATGCATTGTCTTAGTCCAGTGGCGGCGCCGCTAGCTTAGCTTAGCCTAATGAATGGAATCCTTTGTTGCCGTTAGCATGTCGTGAGTAGAAGTGACCCAACAACAACAAAAACAATTAGGTAAACTAATTACTTCTTGTGGCCTGTGTATTCACAACGAGTAAAAATAGCAATGCAGATTAAGATTTGACAATTTCGTAGGCAGATATTGACTATATTGGGTGGAAGTAGGCTACAGCTGAAGCACTGCTACTCGGGCACAGAGATATCGGCGGCCCGCGGAGCTCCACGACCGGCGCAAAGTCACTGTTTCTGGGTTACTCAACCACCAAATGCCGCTGCCCTGACTGAGTCATAACTCAGTCATGACACATGAACCCTAACCCTACCCCTAACTCTAACCCTAACCATAACCATAACTTGTCATGACAAAAACCGAATGACACTTACTAAAAGAAGCGTTATGTCATAAACGTTTATGACTTGTTTATAATGTTTAAGACACATTCATGACAGTGTCATGTCACTCTTATGTAGATACCTTCAAGTAAAGTGTAACCAAAAAGTGTTTAGAAAGAAACAACCAAAGATCTCACAGGTTGATCTTTTTTTCCCAAAAAAATTCCATGGAGGATAATTAATTAAATCAGTGACATTTTTTTTCAAACTGACAATATTATTTAACTGATATGTCCTCATATAAAAGGACTACAAAAGTTACATTAATTCCTGCAAACAATATTTCATGTTCGGTGGCAGAAAACATACTTTCTTTTGCTCTAAACTGCATTCCAGACCTGCAAAAAGATGCATCTTAAACAGCCCAGATTCAGTTCTGAAAAGCAGCTCAATTAGGTGTGACACTTTGAGTGAGGACAAAGTGCACCATCTCATGAGTTATTATTGTAGTTCTGTGCTGTGATATGATAGAGAGGGAATTCTCTCATCAGCCTTGTGCGCTCTTTAGTCCTTCTGTCACATTTGCTCAGTTTTATTTGGTCAAAATCTGACACACAGTCATGAAGATTGCTATTGCTGCTTAAAAAAGTGTTGTCCTCTCATCCAACAGAAGGAGGGAAATATGAAGGCTGATTTGGAGGCTTCTCTGCCTGCTGGCCAGGAGGATATCGCAATCCAGTGCCGAGATGTGTGCCGGTCGTACGGCAAGCTGAAAGTTCTCAGCAACCTCAACCTGACTGTACCACAGGGACACATGTAAGTGGACATTTTGACTCAAACCTGTCAACATGGTTGTGATTTCAGACTGTTTTCATTGATTGACTATGTTTTAGAAAAGATTAAGAGCAGCTCGACTCTGGATATGTGAACAATGTTTGGGAGACTTTGATGATTTACACAGAAGCATTTAATGGAATCTTGATTCAGGAGAATTAGGATTAAGCAGTACAGTTTAACCACAATGTAGTGTTGTTTAGTGCTATCCCAACCGTTGTGTATTTTGGGCTACTATAAGATCCGTAGATGAGATACACCTAATGCAGGGGTCTTCAAAATTTTTTAAGCAAAGGACCCCTTAACTGAAAGAGAGACAGAGCAGGGACCCCCTACTACATTTCAATAAGGAGAGACTTGTTTGCAGATATGCAAAAGGTTTAATGTACAAGAGCATGTAGCTGTACAGTGTATTGGAGATTGAACTCTACCGTTATATTAATACATTTAATATAGGGGTAGGGAACCATGATGTAACCCCCCGATGGAATCCAGACACCGGTGGTGGCGGAAAAAGGCCGGAAGACCAGACTGAGGAGGTACTGGGGCGACAGCCAGAGAACCACTACGACAGGAGGCAGGAGGGGAGGAGGAGGGTTGAACGCCTTTCCTGGAATGACAGCTGATAGCACAGGGAGAGAAGCAGATTTTAAAACAGTGATGTAACGCTGTGATTGGCCTATGGGATCCTTGGCCGTTCCTGATTGGTTTATCAGAAGTTGACGCCTCCAGTGCTGATTCGCTTTAGGGGAACCTGATTACTTGTTAGGTCTTCCTGAAAGAATTTGCGCTGAGCTTGTTGTATAAAATACAATATGCAAAAAGTTGCATATTAAACTGGTCTATGTGTAGGGCGGCCTAAAGCCTTTATATATTTTTTTCATACAATAATAAGCTATTAAAATGGCTAATAATTGTTGGTATGATTTTACAATTCATGTTTTAATGTTAAACATACATGTGGTACAGTGAATCCTTAGGATTTACTGTATCTGTGGATGGCTACCTTAGTGACTAATTTACCTATAGACCAGTTAGCAGTGGGTATTTATGTTTGGGATATATTATGTTAGATTCATGTTAAGACTTTTTACTTTTTGAAAAATTATTAAAAAATTAATCATTTGGAGGCTCCCCTGCATTCACGCTGAGGACCCCTTAGGGGTCCCAGACCCCCTGTTGAAGATCCCTGACCTAATGGATTGTGGTTAACTTTAGCTTCCGTTGTTGGTGTTAGCCATGCTGCTGTAAAGACATGCTGTTGGGCTAATAAATGGTTAATATTCCGTCATAGTCCGGGTTATCATTGTTATATCTAGTAACATGAAACCGTGAAGAGTATAACACCAACTCTGGAGTTCCTGTCTTCCTGAAGGAGTATTTAAACTCATGCTGGACATACGCAATTGGAGATTACCAAATAAGATCCTTCTTCACTCATGTATGCATGTGTGAAGATGCTATTGGATCATATGCAACAACTCTTCTTACCTACATAACAAGTCATGTCGTAGCTACCCCTGTTCACATGCAGCACATTAATCTATGACCATCTGGGTCAAAGAACGTCTTATTCAGGGTTTCTATGTTAGCGTCACTACTGCAGTTTCTGTGTGTATGAATTTTAGATGTGTGTGCATTTGTAAGTATGTTATGTGTTAACAGCACTGTCTTATCATACAGCTGTCTGATCTGCTCCCGTTATCTATGGAGACATAGAGTTGAACGACTACTCTGCCAGAGACAGGTCATAACCTAGTGCTGTTATGTTGGACACTGAACGCCGTTATAGTTACACAAAAAGAAGCCATGTTCATTGTGTTCTTCCATTTTGTTGTTTTATGTATTTTTCCTATTCCTGTGGATAAGGGGACAACATGTTGCCACGTCATAGTATACAAGTGATCATTTCTAGCTTTCAAAATTATAAAATGGAGACATTAAAATCCCATTATTCTTCAGACTCAAAGAGGTTTGCTATTTTGCCGATTTCAATGTTCAACAAACAGGCATCAAAGAGGCAGACATACAATTCCGTATATACCACAACAAAATAACTCCTGTAATGCTTGATGAACCCTGAACAACAGACTGATGATGAATGATAGAGCCTGGAGCCTGATAAGAGACACTAGATATTATTCCTGTGTCTTCAGCTAGGGCGTAACTTCCACTGGGGACAGGGGGGACATGTCCCCCCCACACACTTTTCAAAATCTTATTTGTGTCCCCCCAACTTTGAAATTAGTTTCATATTTCTTTATTTGTAATTCTGGGTGATTGGCCCCTATTTTAAGCATTAAAGACATTAAGACACCTTTTTCTTATACTGTACATAGTTTAGTAGCCTACTATTCTTTCTGGCATCATTTCATTATAATCAACTTAATTATTTCTTTGATTTTGTATCACCATATTCCCTACAAATGTATGTAGAAATGCTGGAAATGATTCAAATCGAAAACATTTTTCTGGCGGAGGACCCCCAGACCCCCTGTTTTGTGTTGTTTGACAGTAACTCACACAATCTCACTGTAGGGCCTGTAACTCTGTTACGCTGTCTGCAGATCTAATATAGTCATCTGGTTATCTTTAGGTGTTTACATAGACCACATCTACTTCCTTATTTGGAAATACTGACAAAGGAACTCTTCCTTCCATGTCTGACTGCATGTGAACAGAAACTATAGTTTCTCTAACATGTACTAGTTTTCTTTAAATTCACATTCGTAATGACTGAACATGCTAGTTAGAGCTGTGACGTCTATCACAGCAACATTGCAGTGAATGAAAACATATGCTGTTTACTCAACTCAAGTCTCACAACTTTCCTAGTTGTAAAATTGAGAGCCGTCTTCTATGATCTAAAATGCTCTTGATTCTGTGTTGCAGATATGGCCTTTTGGGGCCTAGTGGATGTGGGAAGACCACACTTCTGAAATGCATAGTGGGAACTCTGAAAATCTCGCGTGGTCACATCGCCGTGTTGGGGAAGCCACCTGCATTCCCTGGTCATGATGTGCCGGGGAAGATGGTCGGGTACATGCCGCAGGTAAACATCACATGTTAAAATGTATAATTTGGGCTTTTCACACTGCACTTGGGGCTAAGTACGTTTTTACACTGGCACAATCCAAAGTGGGCCAAACCTGACTTTAGCCTAAGGCTTGCTGGCCCTTCTCTTCAGCAGGTTTATTCCCTGAAAATCGACTAAGTCCAGGGCTAAAAGTTGTCAGTGTTGGCTAAATCTACATACAAACTGGGAACTATATTCTCAGAAGGCGAAGCACTACTACTTGGGCGGAGTGATTAGCGCAACACCTGAAGAGCACCGTTATTACTCTCTACTTGTCTGATCCTCTCCATGGAGCTTCTCGTGTGCTGCGAGCAAATCACTCCGCCCAAGTAGCAGAAGTAGCAGTGCTTTGCCTTCTGAGAATATAGTTCCCAGTTTGTATATGGTTAGAAGATGGCTGTGTCTCATGTGACCTTGTTATTTGTATACGCAGTGACTATGCAAATCACAACATGTAAATAGGAAAATGTTGGCGTTATTTTGTCACTTATTGGGAGCAGTAGGCTAGATGTAGCCGGTTACCTCCGGTATCTGTGCTAAGCTAGGCTAGCGGTGGGTGCGTCAGACAGAGTTACGACACGCACGGAGATGAGAAGGGTATGTATGGACTTATCTAACTTTGGGGGATACGGTGAATCAGCTAAAGTCCCAATAAGTCGGCGTGTTCCTTTAACATGACATGAGGTCTATGTTTTTTTTGTAAAAAGACTTCCTGTTATCCTTACATTTTGCTGTATATTCTGTCAGAAAGCTTTCTTTTGGTTGCTAAACTGATCTTAAATTAAATTCAGCTTTAAGTAGAGTTTAAAAGGTCTGAAACTGTTTTTTTCCAATTACAATTCCCTGCAGCTCTTTGTCAGCATTACGTCCAATTACTCCGTCCTTCCGCTCCACATGCCTTTCTCAGGGACTTCTTTAATTTAGCTTATGTTCTGTTGCTGTCAGTAACCTGTGAGTGTGTCTCATTACTGTCAGACTGGATACCTGATGAGGCTGGTAACACACATGGCACGTGTCCTCCCCTGTGTGTAAGCCTTTGCATCACATACGTCCCTGATAGGAAGCGATCTGTGACCCAGACAGGAAGAAATGTTACACCTCATCTGTTCCCCGCGGTGCAACTGTTGTCTGATATGACAATGCAGAGAAATTCAATGACTTGTTTTGACTCAAACAGAGAGGCTAGCAATATATAATATATCCTATTTGTTTGTTGTTACAGAAAGATGTGTATATGGACCATTGTTATCTAAGCAGTTAATACTTCAAGATTATTACAAGACGCAAAGTCAAAGGTCTTGGTGTAAGTGCTCAGAAGGCAGCAGTGCAGCTGCAGATGATGATAATAATAATAATAATAATATTATTAAAAAGACAATAAAAAGACTTTTTATTGTTGGGAATGTGCAAAATCTTGGTGTGTATGTTCTGGTGTATATGGATCTGTGTGTGTTACTTTATTGTACTGATAGATGTGTGTGTATATAGGCTGTTAGCTGCTACTTCACCTGTGTTCTCTTGAATGCCCAAGACAAATTTCTCCTCAGGGAGACAATTTAAAGGCTAATCTTATCTACATTGAATACTTGTTCAGATTTGTACTCTTCTTTAGCAAAGCTGTAATCAAAGCGTTTTGGATTTTAATCAAAATATTGCCAATTTCATTATTTTATTTAGGTAAAGGATTTGTACAGCCACTTGTGTTTAGACAGCTTTTAACATTTGATAAATTGGGTTTCTTTTCTTAAGTACATTTTTTTTTATTCTGAGCACATAATTGTTATTCATGAAAGTAAGATATCTGCCAAAGTATTGTTTTTGTATCGGTATCAAAACTCAGGTGACTCCCTTCATGTATTGTGAATTGATGTATTATGTTTGTGGATGCCACATATGTTTCAATGAAGAGAGGGAGGGTTTGAAACGTATTTGATGCTTCTATCGTCGTATTCCTTCAGTTCTTCAGTTACTACATTTCCATCCTCCAGTTACTACAAGTATCTTTGTTGGGTAAGATCAGGTACATGATGGAGGTACATTTGGAGATTGGAACTTAAAACAAAATGCTAAAACTATCAAATATGAGTTTCAAGCAATTCTTTCAAGCAAACTCACTGATTAATCTGTGACATCTATGATAAAGCATCTACAGACACACAGCCTTTTACATCTTTGTCTTTGTGTTGCACAGGAGCTGGCGTTGTACAGAGAGTTTACAATCGGCAACACCCTGACCTTCTTTGGCCGAATCCACGGCCTGACGTCAAAGGAAACCAAGACACGCATGGATTTCCTCATAGACTTCCTTGATCTACCTCAGAGAGACAGTCTAGTCCGAAATCTCAGGTAAAACCCCAATGAAGTAGAATGATTTTAATATGCAGTGACTTAGAACAGGGCTTCTCCAGAGAGGTTTTTGTTTTTTGTTTTGTTTTTGGGAACATAATAATGTATGCAGGACTGAATGTAGGTCAGTTTTATTGTGCATCGTGCCACTGCATTTACACCAGAAGCTGTTGTGGAACTACTCATCTAAAGTTCTTTGATTTGATGTAATTTCCTCAAGGTGAATTTTGTACAACACTGTCAATCAATAACCAATCAGTACAGTTAGATATTCAGCAATCACAGGTTATCTTGGTGATAGCTTGCGGATACAATTCCATCTTTAAATGATGCAATGAGGTCGCTTTATTGAAAAAATAGCTGCTCACTGAAAAATGTTTTGACTTTATTTCTGCAGCTCTTTGCAGTAAGTTATTTTAGACTTTTTTGTGCTGAGTCAAAACAAGATGATTTATAGATGTTAAATTCAGGTGTGGCGAACTGAAGCCAAATGCAGTATATCCCTAGCCAGTTTATGAAGTGAGACTACAGATACCTGTGGACTTTGGCACCTGAATTACCCAAATTAATGCGTACACACAGACAAACATAATCCCTCTCTCCTCCACAGGTAGTAAACCCAGTGGCCATGAAACAATATGACTGTCTGATAAGCAAAACAAGCAAACGCCAAATAAAGAGACAGCATCCTATTTATTATAATATTCACTTTGCTGAATGTTCTCACCATCCAAATATTGTTATGTTATTCATCATCATCAGTGTTGCCAGATTTGACTGACGCCAAGTAGCTCTATCAGAGTTTCAAACCTACCCAATCGTCATCAAATTAAATCTCCATTTAGGATTTGTTTTTGTTTTTTATGTCCATCCAGCATTAACATGCACTGCAATACTAGAGCTTGGTCGAAAATACAACAGTAAACATTTGACCTTAATAAGAGAAGATAAGTGACTTATTCACTGCTGTTTATCTAACTTTTCATATGAGGAAATGGTACAAAAAAGTAGCCCACATTTTTACTAGCCCCCTAAAACAAGTTTTACCCGCCCAATCAAACGTAAAGGCAACACTGCTTTTGTGTAGCCATCAAAGCAAATGTCCATGATCTGAGAAAACATCCATGATGTTTCCTCAAATTAGGAAACATCATGTGAAGCTGCCAGTATATGGCTGCATGCCTCACAGATTATGTGCTGTGAAGAAGTTCCTCTTTGTGCTGCAAAGTCTCGATAGGTTGTTAAACTTGTTATATATTAACTTGTTCTGTTGTAACTCTTTAACTTTTTTTTTTTTACTTCTTTTTTTATTTATCATAGACAGTCAGCACAGACATACATAGTAAGATAATGAAGCATCAGTAAAGCCCTTCTGAATACCATATTTATTGTCCCACTAAACAAATGATCATATCTGCAGAGCTTTGTTTTCTGCCAACTTTCTGCTGCAGACGAAGATACTGTACAAAGACCAAAAAAGCCTGGTTCTCAAGCCATAAAAGGAAACAATCCAGCAATAAAAATAGATTGTTTGGTATTTCACAGAATATTTCTGTTGGATCTCTGCCTAAAAGTTATTTTTGAAAATGTGACTTTAGTCTTCATGTGAAACCAAGCTGATCCAAGATATGAGAGAAAATGTTGTTGCAGTCTCTCCAACCATTTTATATTCTGCAGTTATTCGATGAACTCATGTTACAGCTCTAGATTTAAATCCCTGATTTGTTTCAAAGACCCATCTGAATTACTGGAATTGTTGGGTCTTTGTAAATTATAGAGTGTGGTATAGACCTAGACTGGCTCCGCCCTCCTATGTACTTCCGCTCAATTTCCATTTTCCTTCAGTACTCCGAATGGGATTGCGGTATATTCTTGGGTTTTCTCCAGCCAAATATTTGGCAGTCCAATCAGTGAACAGTGGGAGTGGCTGAGAACGATGACGTTGAGGTTGTGCACTAGTTTGAGTTGTAGTTCCATAATGGCGGCGGAGAAAGATGCGAGCAAAGCCATTCGGTCCATTGTAGCAACGCTGCTGAATATCCAGAAGTTAAAGCCCGAGCAAGAACAATCTTTGCTGAGTTGTGTTGTTGGCCATGATGTTGTGGCCCTCCTCCCCACGGGGTTCGGGAAAAGTTAGATTTTCCAGCTTGCTCCGTTAGTGGTGAAGGAGTTGGCTAAGGCTGAGTAATGCTAAGCTGACGTCACGACCAAACGTTAGCGATTGGTTATGGCAGATCCAGAGTGGCTCTGGGCAGATCCAATAGTTTTAAACTTCAACAGAGTACCCGCCTTCAAGGAAGTTAACACTTGTCAATGGAGAGTGGCCAGACTGTCTGTGAAAAAATTTAAATGTATGAGAATCTGTTAGGACCAGGCTAGTCTAGACCTATCTATCTGTACAGTGTCTTGAGATAACTCTTGTTATGATTTGATACTATAAATAAAATTGAATTGAATTGAAAATTGAATTGTTTCCAATGTGGCCCCTTGAACCAGCTTTTAGCAGCAGCTCATGTAATATTTATGTCATCTGTGGCATAACAGCCTGTCATGTAAGTGAAGCTTACATGAAAAAGCTGTCAAAGAGGATTCACTATGCACATGATTTGTGTTTTTGTTTTTAAAGATCTTTTGTGTTAAGGATCTTGCAACAGGTTTTTCTGCTGCAGCCTTTCAGGACATACAGGTTGTCGAAACTGTGCACTGTACACAATATGAAAGACATTCCTGGTATGAATGAACACGCACCATGTGGCTTGTGTACTCGTCAGTCTGTTTATGCTTCATATCATTCTTTCTTTTGTGTGTGTGTGTGTGTGTGTGTGTGTGTGTGTGTGTGTGTGTGTGTGTGTGTGTGTGTGTGTGTGTGTGTGTGTGTGTTACAGTGGGGGTCAGAGGCGCAGGGTTTCTCTCGGTGCGGCTCTGCTTCAGAATCCACAGCTGCTCATCCTGGACGAACCAACAGTCGGAGTGGACCCTGTTCTTAGGTCTAAGTATGTAACACACATGTACAGATTATTTTGTTTCTGTATTTGGTCCAAGTTAAAAATGCACGACAAACGGGGTCAGTAATACCACTCCATTTAAAATGGACAGATACTCACCTCAGACACTTAACACTCTTCCACACTGCACGTAAACTTACTTTATTCTGACCGTTAATCCTGGCAGAATGACCATTTGCATACATGTTATTAAATGTCTTTAAACAATTAAAGATCCTGTTTACATCCAGTACTCACTATTTATATTTCTTTTTAGCTTTATTTGATGCAAAACAAATGAAGGATTCTCTTAAATTACATTTCCACGTGAGCTAACAACTTCTGCATCCATCTAACAACAATGTCCATGTTTCTAATTCATGCATTTGTTCTAGAAAATAGGTCAGAAACCTGCTCTCCCTCAGTATGCTGCTCCAGTCTCATTGTATAATAGCACCACATAGCATCAACAGATCAGACAGTTGGCAGGGAAACTGCTGCTGGCGAAGCTGTGAGCTTTCCCAGAGATTTTAGAAAAACTTGATTAGCAAGCAGGTCGAGTGTCATGTCATTTGCTTTGGTTTTTTTTCGGTCTCCTTTCTAGGATCTGGCAGCATCTGGTGCAGATTGTGAAGACGGGGAAAGTCTCGGTCATCATCACCACACACTACATAGAGGAGGCCAGGCAAGCCAATGTGGTGAGATAGTTCGTACATGCATGGACAGAGAGAGAGAGAGAGAGAGAGAGAGAAGCCACACGCATTTACAATAAATAACAAAATAAGCATAAATACACACTCTCAAACAAGAACCAGGAATACTGCTGCAAAATCAATAGAACAAAGCTCCCACACTGATCCCCATGTTTCAAAAGTCTGTGTCAAAATGTTAGAGAAAGTTTATTTTTATTAGCTTTGACAGGAGGGACAAAAGCTCACAATGAATGAGAGAAAATGGGGGGAAACGTCCTATAGAGTTTGTATAGAAGCTCTCTTGTGTCTTTATTTCACATAATTTCACACTACATAGAGGAGGCCAGGCAAGCCAATGTGGTGCGATGGGAGAGAGAGAGAGAGAGAGAGAGAGAGAGAGAGAGAGAGAGAGAGAGAGAGAGAGAGAGAGAGAGGCCACATGCATTTACATTACAATAACAAGGACAAAATAAGCATAAATACAAACTCTCAAACAAGAACCAGAAATACTGCTCCAAAATCAATAGAACAAAGCGTCCACATTGGTCCCCATGTTTCATAGAAAAACAAAGAGTCCATGTCAACATGTTAGAGGAAGTTTAGTTTTTATTAGCTTGACAGGAGGGACAAAAGCTCACAAGGAATGAGAGAAAATGGGGGAAAAAACGTCCTATAGAGTTTGTATAGAAGCTCTCTTGTGTCTTTATTTCACATAATTTGTCCTTTCAATTCATGAATCAGTTTGAAGAAGACGAAGATGAAGACGATCAACAAGAAGAAGCACTTTATTAATCCCTGAAAGGGGAAATTATTATTTTTTTTTTTACAATTCAATTCAAAGGTGCTTTATTGGCATGAAAGTTTCAATAACAATGTTGCCAAAGCATTAAAATATAATTAGTCCAAATATTCGGACAGAACACATTAAAACAGTAATATGAACATTACCCAAATATTATTATTCTTTTACACTCTGTTGTTGTAACATTACACACATAAGCCCGAAATACACACACACATGCACACACAGGACCATAGACATGCATTAATGGAGAGGTGTCAGAGCGAAGGGGCTGCCACATTATCAGCACTCCGAACAGTTGGGGTTTCTGTGCCTTGCTCAAGGGCACCTCGGCAGTGTCCAGGAGGTGAACTGGCACCTCTCCAGCTACAAGCCAAGTCCTCACAGAGCCTACTGACGCCCCAAGGTGATACTCTTTATACTATATTTTTCTTATTGTCAACAAATCGTATGAAAATACAAAACCAACCTGAATTGATCCTACTAACAAGTATTGTCATATTACTCACAATCTTATTCCTCTGTGCCATGGCGCTCTATTATTGTCAAAGTGTTAAAAATAGTCATTTATTTTGAGTCCATTCACATATCACATCAATTTGTGTTTTCCAGCAGAGACGATTGTCTATACGGACACCTAAGTATTTGTAAGACAGGAAATCACCCAGGTAATGTCTTTCAAATACTTAGGTGTCCATATAGACAATCGTCTCTGCTGGAAAGCACACATTTACCACCTGTGAAATAGACTGCAGCAGAGATTATACTTTCTTAGGCTTCTTCATACTCATGTTCCACCGGGCGATTCTGGAGAGCATTATCAGATATGGAATCAAAGCATGGTTTGGCAACTTAACAGTGCAGCTAAAAAGCAGGCTGGTCAGCACACACAAGACAGCTATGGGGATAATAGGGAGGAGAGAGCACAAGCCCATACAGAGCCTGTACGAGCAAGCTGTTAGAAAACAAACAGAACGAATAACTGCAGACTCTCTACACCCTCTCTTTCCTGAATATGAACTTCTGCCATCAGGGAGAAGATTCCGTGTGCCGAGATGTAGAACAAGCTAAAGTTATCGTTTATCCCAACGTCCATCAAGCTGCAGAACTCCAAAAGTAAGGGGCCATCCACACGGAGACGCTTTTTGGTGCAAACGCACATGTTTTGCATTGTTTCGGCCGATCGTCCAAACTCGTGTAAACGCATTGCCTGGAGACGCACTTTTTGAAACCTGGTCCCAGGGTGAAAACATTCAAAAACGCTGCCCTTGCGTCGTCGTCTGGACGGCGAAGCCTCATACTTGCGTATCGATGATGTCATCGCCACACCCCTCGACCTCTAGTCTTCGACCTCTTATCCTGCGACGACGTCTCATAACAACAACAATGGCGGACTACATGCTTGTGTTCCTGCTGGAGAAGATATTGAGCCAATCAGGGCTACTAGGGCTGTTTGGTCTCTTCTTCTACTGTCTGTTTG
This sequence comes from Perca flavescens, assembly GCF_004354835.1. Taxonomy (NCBI): domain Eukaryota; kingdom Metazoa; phylum Chordata; class Actinopteri; order Perciformes; family Percidae; genus Perca; species Perca flavescens. The sequence goes on from NC_041347.1 coordinate 26,674,956, forward strand.
TATACAGCGCGCAAGCTTTATGCGCACGCTCCGCCTCTTCTTCTCCGTTTTTGGTGAATATCTGTAGCAGAAACAGCGCCACCTATAGGCCTGGAAAATGAAGTAGCGTGTTGAGTCATTTACAAATGGATCCGTTTGAACGCAAACATTCTTGAAACAATGCCAGGGAAGACTGAGGGAAAAAAAGATTGTTTTGGTACGTGTGGACTTGGCCTAAATCTTAGCACAGCAGAGCAGCGGTGCAATAAATACACCAGCCCTTTTGGCACTTCGCACTTTAATTATTACAGTTAATTCTTAGGATGTTGTGTTGTCTGTGCTGTCATGTCTGTCTTTCTTTTGTGTAGGACACTTTGTTGATCTTATGTTGATGTTGATTTTATTTTATGTTGATTTGTTGATATGCACAATTTACTTCTGTTTGAGAAAAGTTTGCTGACATCTACAGTGTCCAGCTGTAATGGGATATTATTTAGCCTTTTTTATTTTAACAAAACTATTTACTAGTCTGTGTAAACGAAACAATATGTTTCGGTGACACTGATACTTACGGTTTGTTTAATTTACACAGATAAGTAAGGGTTAAGCCATATCATACACAGAAAAACATAAAACCAAATAGCTAGAAAAGTCATTATCTTAAAGAAGTTTATTGGCTACATGGTTTTTATCATCAGATCATGGTCTGATAGATTAAACGACTGGTCTGAATTAGACCTTTGCAGCCAGTGATGGAAATCTGTGCTCAAAACTTTGCATAGTCTGAACCCCACCCAGCAAACGTTCAAATACAGACAATGTCAAGAAATTGAGAGAGAGAACTGGAAGTAATGCAGACGCACCTTTAACTTTCTGCTCTCATTTGTGCAGATTTGTCAGATCTCAGTAGTTTTATGGTGAATGATCACAGATAATAACAACAGGGCCACACACAGTACAAAGGACATGGACTCTCTGTATAAATTAAAGCCTATAGCCCCACACTTTTACATTTCATTTAACACCCATGTCACATTCACTGCTGATCAAACTAAAGCTCAGCATAAATCCAGTCGTTTAGTTATTGTTTCACCCATAATCTTTTTTATGAAGTCCATGAAACCGGTTGCTTAAAAGGTGCAAGTTTGTACTGTAGATTAGTTTGTACTGTAGATAAGGCTGACCATTTTCTTTTTGTTCAAAGGTGTAGTTCGTAAGTTTGGGAAATGTGCTTATTAGCGTTCCCGTGGAAACAGAAATGTAAAAATTATAAGTTGTTTAGAGTCAAGCCAGCTGTTTCCCACTGGAACCAGTCTTTATGCTAAGCTAAGCTAATCGCCCACAGGCTCGAGCTCCATATTTAATGTGAAAACATGAGAATGGTATTGATCTTCTCATCTAACTCTTGGCAAGAAAGCAAAGAAGTGTTATATCCCCAAATGTCAAACTATTCCTTTAAGATTATAATTTTTTTTTTTTTCTTTTAAATAACATTATCTGAGATTTACACCTCTCTTTTGTTGCTCAATAACCCCCCACCACATGTCATAACACTTACGTATTGGACAGATATTCTCACTGCTGTTATTTCTCCAGGTCGGTCTCATGAGGAACGGCCGTTTGCTCGCTGAAGGACCTCCGGACGCACTCATGAAGCAGCACAATGCGACAGTGAGTAGACAACTCGTTAGGACTCCCACGGGATGTATGGACACCCAGGGGAGCTGGTAGTCAGGGCAGGGAGGTTGTTCATGGGACCACGAAGCAAGGCAATTTTATATCCTGTAGCACATCTCGCAAACAATTCAAGGTGCTTTATATTTAGTATTACAATAAAGATGTGAAGTACAGTTAGATACATGTTGATAAAGATGAATGAAAGACCAATTATAGAAAACAACATATTAAGTAAAAAAAAATCCAAAAGCTAAAAGAAAACAAAACCAGGCTGGAATGAGAGATTTGAAGTGGGGTGAGGCCACACCGAAAAACTGCAGATGTACACGCAGGTGAGAATACAAACTATTCATACTGGTCGATGGTTACCCACGCTACCTTCTGCTGCAGACCCTGGAGCACGCCTTCCTGCAGCTGTGTGAGACGTCGGACCAGATACTCTCTAAACGGGGGTCCAGTCCGCAGGGTGGGGCGCTGGAGAACAGCCAATCGTTCGAGAGTGGGCGGGACGAGAGTCAGCCGATTCTCGCGGTCGGACCAGGATCTGCAGAAGAAGTTCCAAAATATTCAGGTACTAGTTTGAAACATGCAGTACAGGTCCTTATCTCAGTTTATTAGAAATATTAAGTTCCAAAACACCAAATATGATCTGCATGTGATGAAATACAGATGTTGACACACAGTTTTACAATCCGCCTGTTTTTGCAGGCTGATAAATATATGACTGGTCTGAAATTATACGTGAACAATGACCTTTGAGAGTGTGTTTTTGTGTGTTTAGTGGACTGGAAGGTGCGTGCCAGACATGTTCTGCCCAAATGGAGAAACATCGCTGCCCTGATGATCAAAACTATGGTGCGGATGAAGAGAATGCCAGGGTATGTTGCAGTAATTCATAGTAACATGGAGTAATTAATAGCAGAAGTGATGATGTGCAAATATCTGTCAGCCACATGTTGAGGTTGACCCTCTCCCCTGCGTTTGCAGCTCATTGTGTTTCCAGTTCTTGCTGCCCGTCATCCAAGTCTCGCTGATCTGTTTGTGCATCGGAGGAGACCCAAATGGGATCCAGGTTGCCGTTGTGAACAACGACACCGCCCCCTCCGCTTACAGCCATTTGCTGCTCTCCTTCCTGGACAACTCCAGTGTGCACCAGGTATTTATTAATACACATCATGTGTGACAACCATCCGTTATCGTATTTACAGTATTGTCAAGCAAAGGAAGTGGGTAGTTTCTGTTTTTGTTCTTTTTACCAAATACATTTTCTGTAAAACTGTCAGTAGATTCAAATGCATTTTTCTGTTGCCGATTGATTTTGACATTTAATTTTTGCAATCAGACTGCACAGAAGTGTGTTTGTTTTGAGGCTCACAGAGCTCAGAGGGACTGCTGGTATCTAGAATCGTTCAGTCTACAAAGGAAGTAACAGACGTCTCACCCAGTTTCTGTATTTAATTTGACCTTTAGGTTTCACTTCTGTTCACAGAAGAAGATTTCTTTCATTTTCTAGGAAATCTGTGAAAGGGGGAAGGTAGTTTCTCTGTGTGACATTGAACCGCAAACGTTCAATATACTGTATAAAACACACACAGCTCTTGTGAAGCTGCTCAGTAACAAACATTAGAATCTTTAGAAATGTGCAGCAGCAGCACAATGTCACTCAAGTATGAAGTATCATCAAGTATCATAAGTCAGCATTCACCTGATATAAACTGAAACAGTGTATGACATATATACATTTTTCTTCATATATCTATAGGTGCCCTTGTCCCATACGGAAGCTTTGGATGGGATCTATAACGGAGAGTACTGGGGTGTCATCGGCTTTGGCAAGAACTTCACCAGCTACCTGACAAAAAGGTGACAGTAGCACTTATGTTCTATACCCCAGTCATCGTTTAATTATAAATCAATAAATGCCATGTCATGTTAGGTTGCTATACACTATATTTAGACTATAAGCTCATCTGCACACCAATTCTGTCCTCCACACTTGTCATGTAGAAGTGGTCTGCCTCATTCATATCCCACAAACAAAATAAACAGTAGATACACTGTACATGTCTGTACAGAAGACTGTGTTTGCTCATGACAAAGGAATTTTCATCTTTGATACTCGAGAGCAAGCAGAGCAGTGCCACCAAAATGCATTATAGCTGCAGAGAAACATGATAAACACGCACGGACACTCACTTTTAACCTTTACTGCATACATATTTTAACATTTTCACATATTGCAGAGGTACAGTAAAACCTTTTATTTATTTATTTATTTATTTATTTTTTACTTTACTCAATTGTGTAATATGTATAGCAAACCAAACCGCACAGGTAAAAACAGATAATAACCGACATTCAATAACATTACAGTTCTTAGGTGAAAAGAATTACACAGGGGACATTGTACAACAACAATGCATTATCTTTGGCAGATAAGTTTTTAGCCACGCTGACTCTAGAGATGTCCACCACTTTGGGCCAGACTGAAATATCTCTATTTACGTATGGTGCCCAGAGGCTAAAGCCTACCGACTTTGGTGATCCCCTGTCTTTTCCTCTAGCACCACCATGAGGTTCAAATTTATGTTGTTGTGTGAAATTTCTCAACAACTATTGGATGAATTGCCATGACATTTGGTTCAGACATTCATGTTCCTTCTCAGGATGAACTGTAAGAATTTTGGTGAACCCGTGACTTTTTATATAGCGCCATCATCAGGTCAAACTGTTAGTTCGTCCAATACTTTGATTAAGTACTCATTAGCAAATGTTAGCATTCTAACAGGCTAAGCTAGTGTTTTACTGATAAAAGGACTAAATTAAGGAGGTTTGGATAAAGCATTACCCTTATTTTTCCTTCAAGCATAAAAACTTTAGAATCTACCTCCCTCTCTCTTTTTCTCTCTCTCTCTCTCTCTCTCTCTCTTTCTTTCTCTTTCTCAAATGTCAAATGAGTTGAGTCATATGAGAGTTGAAAAGTTGTTGTTTTAGATGTGAATCGCATGTGTTTGTGCGTTTGACAATGTGGTCCTCACATAACTGGGCAGGTCACAGCTTAGCAACAACCAAGCAAACATTCCTTCTTATTGAATCATGTGCCGTTCATGTGACAGTCCGACCTGAGGTAAACAAAGGTGTCACCTGCTTATGTGACAATAACCTTGGTTTCTGTTCAGCGTTCTATCCATATAGACCAGATGGGATTTTATAAGGTTAAAAGTTTGCATCTATTCATTATGTGGACCAGGCATGATGGGTAAGGAGTTAATGCAAAGCTACCTTTTTTTTTAAAAAAAAAAACATTGATGGATAACTAGTATTAATTGTAAAGGGAAATATTACTTTGGGAAAAATGTTTTTTAGATTAAGTGATGAATCGATATATAAATCATTAGTTGGTGCCATGTAGAGCTGTTCTAGAGGTGGAAACATTTTCATTTAAAGTACATCTGTCTGCTTTTAGACTTCCTGCAAACACAAACACTGGAACAACACATTTGTATTATGGTTATTGCAGATATGTTTAAGGGTTTGTTACAAATTAGGGGTGCAAGGCATGAAACAATTAAAACCTGTGTCCACTGAAGCTGGAA